>NC_091291.1:22384153-22684153 GCF_032444005.1 Ranitomeya imitator | reverse complement strand
TCGATCTATTTGCAACGAGAGAGAACAGACAGACCAGGAAGTTCGCTTCTCTTCAGGTGGCAGACAAGCCCTGTATAATAGACTCCCTTCAAATACACTGGGATTTCCCTCTGGCTTATGCGTTCACCCCAATGTGTCTGATCCCTATAGTACTCAGGAAGATCAGGGAAGAGAGGGCGAGAGTGATCCTGATTGCCCCCTTTTGGCCCAGGAGGGCATGGTTCTCGCTACTCAGGGCAATGTCTGTGTCCGACCCCTGGGTACTGCCGACCAGCCCGGAGCTTCTTTCTCAGGGTCCATTCAGTTACCCCAATGTGGAATCCCTGCATCTGACGGCGTGGAATTTGAGAGGGAGTTATTGAGGAGAAGAGGGTTTTCAGAGGCTCTCATATCTACCCTTTTAAATAGCCGGAAAGAAGTTACCACTAAAATCTATGCTAAAACTTGGAAAAAGTTCCTTGCCTTTTACCAAAATCCCTTTTCTGGCAAGGTCCCAATTCCGGCTATTCTGGAGTTTTTACAGAGGGGCCGAGAATTGGGCTTGGCGGTAAATACCCTTAGAGTCCAAGTATCAGCTTTGGGAGCGTTATATAACAGCGATGTGGCGGGAAATAGATGGGTTTCCCGATTTATTAGGGCCACTGAACGTAGTAACCCAGTGTATATTCCTAGATTACCACCATGGGATTTAAATTTGGTTTTAGACGCCTTAACAGAACCCCCCTTTGAGCCATTAGATTCTGTCTCCATAAAAAATTTAACCTTAAAAACAGCCTTCCTAGTAGCCCTGACCTCTGCTAGGAGAGTGAGTGACTTACAAGCTTTGTCGATAGACCCTCCTTATTTAATGGTCTTTCAGGACAGGGTAGTGTTAAAACCTGATCCAGCATACCTACCAAAAGTAGCTTCCAAATTTCATAGAAGTCAGGAAATAATTTTACCATCTTTCTGTGACAATCCGAATTCAGCTGAAGAGCAGAAATATCACATGTTAGATGTCAGAAGAACTCTATTAGAGTACCTACTTAGAACAGAACCATGGAGGCAGAGTAGGGCTCTGTTTGTTTCCTTTCAGAATCCAAGGAAAGGGGCGAGTGTAACTAAAGCGTCTATCGCCAGATGGATAAGAGATGCCATATATCTTGCTTATACTGCTAAAGGCCAGACGGCATCAGGGCCCACTCCACTCGAGCCATGGCCTCATCCTTGGCGGAAAGAGCGGACGTCTCCATAGACGTAATATGTAAGGCGGCAACTTGGTCATCTCCTTCCACCTTTTATAGACATTATCGTCTTGACTTATCTTCAGAGGCCAATTTAGTTTTTGGCCGTACAGTACTTAGTGCTGTAGTCCCTCCCAGGTGATTGATCTTTGAAAATCTCTCGTAGGGGTGCTGTCGTGGCGATAGGAAAACCGGTTTTTACGTACCGGTAATAGGATTTTACGGAGCCACGACAGCACCCGCACATTCCCCCCCGTAGTTATTCACTGGTTTCTGCACCCTTTGGGGAAAGTGTGCTTGTAAAAAATCACTCTTTAGAAGGTGATGGTATTTAGTAATGTTTAAGTGTATATGTTTATGTACTAACTCAATGGCGGTGTCCCTTATACTCTGAAACACAAACTGGAGTGGTGAGGGGGACCGCCCCTTTAAATTCTGTAGGTTCCTGTCCGGAAGGTGGGCGGATCCCCTCTCTCGTAGGGGTGCTGTCGTGGCTCCGTAAAATCCTATTACCGGTACGTAAAAACCGGTATTGTCCACAGGGTTTTCTCCAGAGGTGCTCCTGAAAGGGATCTTGGAGTTCCTTTAGAAAGGGCGAGATCCGAGCTTGGCACTGAGTACCTTGAAAGATCAGGTGTCCGCTTTAGGGGATCTTTATCATTACAACCTAGCAAGTAATCGGTGGGTGATTAGATCCAGACCAGCCCCGATGGCTAGGGTCCCTCCATGGGACTTGAACTTGGTCTTAAATTCTTTAGCCAAACCCCCATTTGAGCCTTTAGCGGAAGGATCCATGAAACTGGGTACATTTAAGACCAAACTCCTAGTAGCCCTTACATCAGCATACAGAATCTGTGACCTGCAGGTCCTTTCAGCAGATCCTCCCTTTATGGTGGTAACGGATGATAGGGTGGTGCTGAAGCCTGATCCTGCTTAACTGCCTAAGGTAGTGGCTAGGCTCCATAGATCCCAAGAGATATCTCTACCTTCTTTTTGTCCTGACCCAAAAAATGATAGGGAAAAGAAACTCCATATATGTAATGTGTGTACACTAACGCGGAGGTCCTCTCATACTCTGTAATCCACTGATGCGGAGAGAGGAGCTGCCCTTTTTATCTTAAATATTCCTTGTGGGGCGGATCCCCTCTCTCGTTGGTGCTGTCATGGGTTTCGTAAAAACACATTTCCAGTAAGCAATATACGTGTTTCTGATACAGAGCTGTTGTGAGTTCTGTTTTTGGGCTCCCTCTGGTGGTTACTGATGGTACTGGGTGATTTGTGTTCTTCTGTCTCTGGTGTCCACCTGTTCTATTAGGATTTGGGTGTTTCCTATTTAACCGGGCTTTCTTGTCATTTCCCCGCCGGCTATCAAGGTTATCAGAGTGTTTTGTTACCTCAGCTTCTGGCTTCAGTAATCTTCAGGACAAGCTAAGTTTTGATTTTCTTGTTCCACGTTTTGCTTTATTTTTGTCTTGTCCAGCTTGCATATAATTGTCTCTTTGCTGCTGGTTGCTTTAGTGGGCTGTAATTGCTCCTCATGTTCCATGAGTTGGAACATGAGTTCAAGTAATTACAGGATGGTTTTTTGAAGGGTTTTTTGCTGACCGCGCAGTTTACTTTTGTATCCTCTGCTATCTAGTTTTAGCGGGCCTCATTTTGCTGAATCTGTTTTCATACTGTGTATGTGCCTTCCTCTCATTTCACCGTCATTATATGTGGGGGGCTGCTATTTCTGTGGGGTATTTCTCTGGAGGCAAGAGAGGTCTGTGTTTCTTCTAATAGGGGAAGTTAGATCTTCGGCTGGTGCGAGACGTCTAGGATCAACGTAGGCACGTTCCCCGGCTATTGTTATTTGTGTGTTCAGGTTTAGGGTCGCGGTCAGCTCAGGTTCCATCACCCTAGAGCTCGTTGGTGCTTGTCCTTTTGTGATTCCCTGCCATTGGAATCATGACACAGAGCACCAAATCCGCTGCAGAGACAAAGAAACCTGGTTATCTGCAGCCACCACTAGGGGGAGCTCAGGAGATACTTTGTATACAGCGAAGCACATATTACAACATAGTATAGTGAGCTCCCTCTAGTGGTGGATGGAAGAGGTGCGTGGTGTTGTGTTTAACCCATTCTTTGCCCTTGACAAGATTTTTATAAGCCGCGGAAAACGCTACTTAATCCTGGCCACGTTCCAGATTTATGCAGGTACTTTGGGATGGGGTTGTTTTTCTCACCTTAAGAGGAATAGCTTTATTTTTTGGGTGATGGGGCTTTTCTCCAGTCACCTTCCACAACAGCAGTATCGGAGGATGTCTCCCCGCCCTAATAGGGGACAGGAAACAAAGAGGTTAAATACCCCTCCCCTTCCTGTAACCACCAGTCTTTTTCCTGTCCCCTATAGGGCATGAAGAGGTTTCTGATAGTGCTGCCGTGTGCCGGCGATCGGGAGCGCTGTTACCTGCATGTGCCGGGCAGTCGAGGTCGGGGGCTCCGCTCTCCTCCTCCTGTGACTGCTCCCATCTCCGCATCCTCCTTGTGACTTGGGACCCCTATCCTGCCCTTCCTGCGCCTCCTCGTGGGGTAAAGCAGGGCGGTGAAATGCACCAGGGTCCTCCTGTAGCTCCCCGGCTCTCTCCTCGCTGCGGCCGAAGGCCGCGCGGGTGCACCGGAAGTGACGTGCCCGAACTTTCCGCTTTTTTGCTAGAGCGCGCGTCGGCTGGCCTCCTGATCCTGCGGCAGCCATGACGGGTGTTGCTGGCATCACCTCCTACAGACCCTAGGGAGGAGGAGGAGGAGGAGCACTAAATTCGCTGGCGACCTCAATACGTATATATTCCTGGTCGGGCCCATTTGTCTATGTCCCCTCTGTGACTGGTGACTGACCTCTATGGACAGCGACAAACCCCTTCACTCTGCTTCTGCAGAGCCCAGTGTTCACCCTCCTACTGTAAGTAGTGGATGAGGTCCCTTGCTGTCCAGATAATTATAAAGTGACTTGGTCCACCTTTCTCTCTCGTTTTAGGGAGACAAGGTCCCTGCCCCTAAAAAGGATAAGATGCCCAGCCGCAAGTGTGCATGTGCGTCCAAGCTTCCCTCCACTTATAAGAAAAACCTCTGCCAACCATGCATGGATGAAGTGCTGCGTAGTGAACAGCCCTCTCTTCTGGACAGCATCAGAACACTCATCAGACAGGAGGTCCAGTCCTCTATGGCGGCCCATTCCCAGGCCCCGACACCACAGCCCCCTCCTCCTAAGAAAAGGAAGATGGCTCCTGTGCATTCTGACTCAGGCGAGATGCGTACCTCAGGTTCGGAGGACATTTGGGAGAATGAGGGTTCTACTTCCACCCCCAGATCAGTACATAAAAAAGTATCTTCTTTCGAAGATAATGGAAGAGCTAATTTCGATGGTGAGGAGCACCATGGGGTGGAGGAGGAGGTAGCGAGCCACTCCGTTCAGGATGATATGTTTGGGGGGTTAAAGCCCAGGGCCCCAAAGTGGTTGCCTATACATGAAAACATTGAAAATCTTGTCCTTCATGAGTGGGGCCTAACTGAGAAAGGTTTGAGTGTCCCATCAGAATTAAAGAATCGTTTCCCTCTTGATGGAGACTGTTCTTTTTGGGAAATACCTAAAGTGGATGTACCGGTGTCCAGCATAACCAAAAAGATGGCTCTTCCTTTTGAAGATTCCTCTCAGCTGAAAGATCCTATGGATTGGAAAATCGAGAGCTTGTTGAGGAAATCCTGGGACACATCTACTAATGTACTGAAAACAAATGTGGCCTCTACATGTGTTGCTAGATCCCTATTTCTCTGGCTACGTACTTTAGAGAATCACCTTTCTCAGGGGACATCAAGGGAAGAGATACTAAACTCTCTACCACTTCTTCAGATACACAGAAAAAATCCCAAGAATTAAAAGTTTAACTTTTATAACGCGTTTCCCCTCCTCACATAACAGGAGGTTCATCAGGAGTTTATCTGATACAAAAAAGGGTTACTTAGCTTCCTTCATGGATGGTGCAGATAAATCAAATGGTCAACGCGTTTCCCCTCCTCCCATAACAGGAGGTTCATCAGGAGTTTTTCTGATACAAAAAGGGTTACTTAGCTTCCTTCATGGATGGTGCAGATAAATCAAATGGTCTGTAACACCGTCGGGTCAATACCTCGTGGATATGGTGCTCCCAGACAAATGCCACAGTGTGTGCGTTTTAAAGGCAGGTAAATTGGCTTAGACACAAACAGCTGTTCTCCGGCGTGTGTATACAAAGCACTTCCGGTATCACAGTGCAGCGGAGGTCATGTGTAGTATAGCGTCTACGTCTTTTGCGCCGGCCCAAAATCGATATACGCCCCCTATTCTCAAGTGAGGGTTCGTAATTACCCATACCTATTACTGCGCACGCTCCAGAAACTCCAGCATCTCTTACGTATGTAGCGCCGGTGACAAACATACACGCCCCTTTCTACTCAAGCAAGGGATCGTACTCATTCGTCAGTGTCACTGCGCACGCCAATTGTGTAGCGTCTCCTGTGCGTACTACGCCTGCGCCAAATCTACCCATCCCTTATTCTCAAACGAGTGTTCGTAGTTATACATACATGCCACTGCGCACGCGCCAGACATGACGCGGACAGCCCCCAGACGGATAACCCACATCATTATCTACACGGAGTGCCGCTTTGCAGCTGATTCACCGACGTGGGGACAAGTACGCATGCTCGATAGTCATATTACAAAAGAGTGCTACACAATTGTATTATCGCAGATATAGATTGAGCGCACACGCGCAGGGTACACATGCATAATAGTAACCATAAAAATAATACCATGATCACATTTACAAATGAACAAAAAACCGGCGCTATAAACAAATACGTCCGGTACACAAGTCCTTCCGTTTTAGCAAGCTGTAAGGATACTGATGGTTTGTTATGCCTGCATAAAAATTGCAAAATGCAAAAAGGGAAGTCTGCTTTAAAATATGTACATATATACATGTCTCGCTAGAGCGGTACCCCATAACGACACCCCATGAGTGCCAAACATGGGCATATAACAGTTGAGCATTAAGCAGATCCCTGATATGGACTCATCCAGAACTGCAGATACATAAATCCAAATATATCAATACAATCATTGTTTATGCCATAGATTGGCTAGTACACTTATATTTATGAAAATGAAAAATCAGGGAACATACATTTAAAGTGACCAAGCTGAAAGAACGCACACACTGACAGATTATTCCCGTGGACAAGATATTGTTCACAGGTACTAACAGATGCCTACTCCAAGAGATCAGGACAGATATTATAAACTAGACTTGACCCATTTGGGTCGATAAAACAGATTTTCTCATCGCCAAAAATTGAATCAACCGATAAAAGAGTCATAGATAGCAGCCAAAGTTCATTTGTTCGTTCAACCCTTTTGGGAAGACCGTATCCAGTCTATGGATCCATTTTAATTCCTTTTGTAAGATCTTCCGATCCCAATCACCGCCCCTGATAGAAGGGGCTACCACTTCAACGGCACAAAAAGTGAAGGACGCGAGATCACCCTGATGTACCATCCGAACATGCCTAGATATTGGGGTATCCCTGGCATGTCTAATGTCACCCAGGTGGTCCCCTATCCTTCTTCTCAGTTCCCTCCTTGTTTTCCCCACATAATTTAATGGGCAAATACATTTAAACAAGTATATGACTCCACTCGTTTTACAATTTGCGAAATGTCTGCTCTCAAAAACCTGTCCTGTACTAGAAAAACCATTTCCGGTGTCCAGATGTCCACAGAAGGAGCAGGTAACATAGTAACATAGTAACATAGTTAGTAAGGCCGAAAAAAGACATTTGTCCATCCAGTTCAGCCTATATTCCATCATAATAAATACCCAGATCTACGTCCTTCTACAGAACCTAATAATTGTATGATACAATATTGTTCTGCTCCAGGAAGACATCCAGGCCTCTCTTGAACCCCTCGACTGAGTTCGCCATCACCACCTCCTCAGGCAAGCAATTCCAGATTCTCACTGCCCTAACAGTAAAGAATCCTCTTCTATGTTGGTGGAAAAACCTTCTCTCCTCCAGACGCAAAGAATGCCCCCTTGTGCCCGTCACCTTCCTTGGTATAAACAGATCCTCAGCGAGATATTTGTATTGTCCCCTTATATACTTATACATGGTTATTAGATCGCCCCTCATTCGTCTTTTTTCTAGACTAAATAATCCTAATTTCGCTAATCTATCTGGGTATTGTAGTTCTCCCATCCCCTTTATTAATTTTGTTGCCCTCCTTTGTACTCTCTCTAGTTCCATTATATCCTTCCTGAGCACCGGTGCCCAAAACTGGACACAGTACTCCATGTGCGGTCTAACTAGGGATTTGTACAGAGGCAGTATAATGCTCTCATCATGTGTATCCAGACCTCTTTTAATGCACCCCATGATCCTGTTTGCCTTGGCAGCTGCTGCCTGGCACTGGCTGCTCCAGGTAAGTTTATCATTAACTAGGATCCCCAAGTCCTTCTCCCTGTCAGATTTACCCAGTGGTTTCCCGTTCAGTGTGTAATGGTGATATTGATTCCCTCTTCCCATGTGTATAACCTTACATTTATCATTGTTAAACCTCATCTGCCACCTTTCAGCCCAAGTTTCCAACTTATCCAGATCCATCTGTAGCAGAATACTATCTTCTCTTGTATTAACTGCTTTACATAGTTTTGTATCATCTGCAAATATCGATATTTTACTGTGTAAACCTTCTACCAGATCATTAATGAATATGTTGAAGAGAACAGGTCCCAATACTGACCCCTGCGGTACCCCACTGGTCACAGCGACCCAGTTAGAGACTATACCATTTATAACCACCCTCTGCTTTCTATCACTAAGCCAGTTACTAACCCATTTACACACATTTTCCCCCAGACCAAGCATTCTCATTTTGTGTACCAACCTCTTGTGCGGCACGGTATCAAACGCTTTGGAAAAATCGAGATATACCACGTCCAATGACTCACCGTGGTCCAGTCTATAGCTTACCTCTTCATAAAAACTGATTAGATTGGTTTGACAGGAGCGATTTCTCATAAACCCATGCTGATATGGAGTTAAACAGTTATTCTCATTGAGATAATCCAGAATAACATCCCTCAGAAACCCTTCAAATATTTTACCAACAATAGAGGTTAGACTTACTGGCCTATAATTTCCAGGTTCACTTTTAGAGCCCTTTTTGAATATTGGCACCACATTTGCTATGCGCCAGTCCTGCGGAACAGACCCTGTCGCTATAGAGTCACTAAAAATAAGAAATAATGGTTTATCTATTACATTACTTAGTTCCCTTAGTACTCGTGGGTGTATGCCATCCGGACCCGGAGATTTATCTATTTTGATCTTATTTAGCCGGTTTCGCACCTCTTCTTGGGTTAGATTGGTGACCCTTAATATAGGGTTTTCATTGTTTCTTGGGATTTCACCTAGCATTTCATTTTCCACCGTGAATACCGTGGAGAAGAAGGTGTTTAATATGTTAGCTTTTTCCTCGTCATCTACAACCATTCTTTCCTCACTATTTTTTAAGGGGCCTACATTTTCAGTTTTTATTCTTTTACTATTGATATAGTTGAAGAACAGTTTGGGATTAGTTTTACTCTCCTTAGCAATGTGCTTCTCTGTTTCCTTTTTGGCAGCTTTAATTAGTTTTTTAGATAAAGTATTTTTCTCCCTATAGTTTTTTAGAGCTTCAATGGTGCCATCCTGCTTTAGTAGTGCAAATGCTTTCTTTTTACTGTTAATTGCCTGTCTTACTTCTTTGTTTAGCCACATTGGGTTTTTCCTATTTCTAGTCCTTTTATTCCCACAAGGTATAAACCGCTTACACTGCCTATTTAGGATGTTCTTAAACATTTCCCATTTATTATCTGTATTCTCATTTCTGAGGATATTGTCCCAGTCTACCAGATTAAGGGCATCTCTAAGCTGGTCAAACTTTGCCTTCCTAAAGTTCAATGTTTTTGTGACTCCCTGACAAGTCCCCCTAGTGAAAGACAGGTGAAACTGCACAATATTGTGGTCGCTATTTCCTAAATGCCCAACCACCTGCAGATTTGTTATTCTGTCAGGTCTATTAGATAGTATTAGGTCTAAAAGTGCTGCTCCTCTGGTTGGATTCTGCACCAATTGTGAAAGATAATTTTTCTTGGTTATTAGCAGAAACCTGTTGCCTTTATGGGTTTCACAGGTTTCTGTTTCCCAGTTAATATCCGGGTAGTTAAAGTTCCCCATAACCAGGACCTCATTATGGGTTGCAGCTTCATCTATCTGCTTTAGAAGTAGACTTTCCATGCTTTCTGTTATATTTGGGGGTTTGTAACAGACCCCAATGAGAATTTTGTTACCATTTTTCCCTCCATGAATTTCAACCCATATGGACTCGACATCTTCATTCCCTTCGCTAATATCCTCCCTTAAAGTGGACTTTAGACAAGACTTTACATAGAGACAAACCCCTCCTCCTCTCCGATTTTTACGATCCTTTCTAAACAGACTGTAACCCTGTAAGTTAACTGCCCAGTCATAGCTTTCATCTAACCATGTCTCGGTTATTCCCACTATGTCAAAGTTACCTGTAGATATTTCTGCTTCTAGTTCTTCCATCTTGTTTGTCAGGCTTCTGGCGTTTGCGAGCATGCAGTTTAGAGGATTTTGTTTTGTTCCAATCTCCTCACTGTGAATTGTTTTAGAAATGTTCTTACCTCCCTTCTGAGTATGTTTTCCTGGGTCGTCTTTGTTCGAGTCTAATGTTTTTCTTCCCGTCCCCTCTTCTTCTAGTTTAACGCCCTCCTGATGAGTGTAGCGAGTCTTCTGGCGAATGTGTGTTTCCCAGGTTTGTTGAGGTGTAGTCCGTCTCTGGCGAGGAGTCCATCATACCAGTAATTCACACCGTGGTCCAGGAATCCAAATCCTTGTTGTCTGCACCATCGTCTTAGCCAGTTGTTTGCATCAAGGATCCTGTTCCATCTCCTGGTGCCATGCCCATCTACTGGAAGGATAGAAAAAAAAACTACCTGTGCATCCAGTTCCTTTACTTTCTTCCCCAACTCTTCAAAGTCCTTGCAGATTGTCAGTAGGTCCTTCCTTGCCGTGTCATTGGTGCCAACATGTATCAGAAGAAATGGGTGGACGTCCTTGGAGCTGAAGAGCTTTGGTATCCTATCGGTCACATCCTTGATCATCGCACCTGGAAGGCAGCATACTTCTCTTGCAGTTATGTCCGGTCTGCAGATGGCTGCTTCTGTGCCTCTCAGTAGTGAGTCTCCCACCACCACCACTCTTCGTTGCTTCTTGGCTGTACTTTTTGCTGTCACTTGTTGCTGTGTGCCCTTTTCTTTTTTGCTTGCTGGTATTGCTTCATTCTTAGGTGTGCCATCTTCATCCTCTACAAAGATTTGATATCGGTTCTTCAGTTGTGTGGTTGGTGATTTCTCCATGGTCTTCTTGCTTCTTTTGGTCACATGCTTCCACTCATCTGCTTTTGGAGGTTCTCTGACACTTTTTGCACCTTCTGTGACCAGTAGAGATGCTTCTGTTCTGTCTAGAAAGTCTTCATTCTCTTTGATGAGTTTCAAAGTTGCTATTCTTTCTTCCAGACCCCGCACCTTTTCTTCTAAAAGGGCCACTAGTCTACACTTCTGACAGGTGAAATTGGATTCTTCTTCTGGTCGATCTGTGAACATGTAGCACATGCTGCAGCTCACCATGTAGGTTGTCACATCTGCCATGTTGCTCCTAGATCCTGCTGACTTGCTGTGTGTTTTCCTTCTTGTGTAATCTACTCAGCCAAGCTCTCTTGCAATAATGTCCTACAGGCGCCTTACGGCGCGCGGTTTGGTGATGCTTTCGAAGCAGCTGGTCCCGGCTGTACCCAACTATCTTCTAGCTTAGGGAGACTTCGCTTCTCCCAGAAGGCACCTGGAATATGCAAATTAGCCTCCTGAAGCTTGAATCCCTGGTTTGGTGATGCTTTCGAAGCAGCTGGTCCCGGCTGTACCCAACGATCTTCTAGCTTAGGGAGACTTCGCTTCTCCCAGAAGGCACCTGGAATATGCAAATTAGCCTCCTGTAGCTTGAATCCCTGGTTTGGTGATGCTTTCGAAGCAGCTGGTCCCGGCTGTACCCAACGATCTTCTAGCTTAGGGAGACTTCGCTTCTCCCAGAAGGCACCTGGAATATGCAAATTAGCCTCCTGAAGCTTGAATCCCTGGTTTGGTGATGCTTTCGAAGCAGCTGGTCCCGGCTGTACCCAACGATCTTCTAGCTTAGGGAGACTTCGCTTCTCCCAGAAGGCACCTGGAATATGCAAATTAGCCTCCTGAAGCTTGAATCCCTGGTTTGGTGATGCTTTCGAAGCAGCTGGTCCCGGCTGTACCCAACGATCTTCTAGCTTAGGGAGGTACCGCAGCGAAAAGTTCCAAATTGCCTCTTATCCAACCATGTACCACTCTTTTTAGGAGGAGAGAAAACACTGTGCACAAGTTGATCCTTAAGAGATCTCCCCTTTCTGTAGGTGATCATAGGTGTCTCAGGTATACAGTCCTTTATGTCTGTATCTGCCAATAGTATAGCCCAATATTTTTTGATGATATCTCTCACCTCATGGGAACAGTCATCAAACATACCGATGAGTCTCAGAGGAGGGTCCTCATCAACCTTATTTGCGGGATGTAGTAAGCTGGTTCTAGGGACTGTTTCAACCTGTTTAAAGGCCTCACGCAGTACCTTCATAGGGTAACCTCTCTCAAGAAATCTATTTTTTAGATCCCGTGTCTCAGTATAAAACGAAGCATCAGATGAACAATTTCTTCTTGCTCTCGTGTACTGTCCTTTGGGTATCCCCCTCCTGAGCCCATATGGGTGATGACTGTTCCAATTCAATAAATTGTTTGTAGAGGTGGGTTTTCTGTAGATGGAGGTGGCTAGATGCCCATCCTCCTCCTTACTGATTGTGACATCCAAAAAGTTGATCCTGTCACCATTAATCTCGGAGGTAAAACTGAGACCCATGTTGTTATTGTTTAAACTTTTGACAAAGATATTAAAGGATGCCACATCTCCTGACCACAAAATCAAAACGTCATCGATATAACGCCCCCAGAAAAGTATCTGGGGGCCCCATCTAGACAGATTCTCTTCACCAAAGACGACCGTGTCCTCCCACCAGCCCAGGAGCAAATTCGCATAGGTAGGGGCACATGGACTGCCCATAGCTGTGCCCCTGAGCTGGTGGTAGAACTTCCCCTCAAAGAGAAAGTAATTGTGCGTCAATATAAAGTGTAAGAGTCGATTGACAAAACGACTGTGTTCGGTGAACTGAACCCCTCTTGACCTCAAAAAGAAGTCCACGGCCTGCAGACCTACTTCGTGAGGTATACTACTATACAACGCCTCTACATCGATTGATGCCAAAAGGGTATCTGTATCCACAGTAATATCCTCTATTCTCACCAATAGGTCCGAAGTATCACGTATATACGATGGTAAGGCCGTCACAAAATCCCTCAGAACTTTATCGATATAAATACCGCAGTTTTGTGTAATGGAGTCATTCCCCGAAACTATCGGTCGTCCTTTTAGGGGTTTAAACCCTTTATGCACCTTTGGAAGGGCGTAAAACAATGGTATAGTCGGTGTCTTTTGTGTCATAAAGTTCTTTTCGCTCCTTGATATCAGCCCAACCTCATAGGCCTCTTGTAGCAGGTGACCCAACTCTAAGTTGAAAGCCTCCGTAGGGTCCTTACGGAGTAACCCATACGTTGACTCATCCTTAAGTAACCTCAAACACATATCTCTATACTTGTCACAATCAAGGATGACAAGGTTGCCACCCTTGTCTGATTGTTTAAACACCAGTTCTTTTCTCTCAGATAGTGAGTCCAAAGCTCTCCTCTCATTATGAGATAAATTAGATTTATATTTTCTTTCTTTGGTATTCAACTTCTTTAGATCAGCCAATACTAGTTGTGTAAATATATCGATACTGGTGTTTGTAGACAAAGGTGGCATCCTTTTACTATTAGGTTTCAATTTTGTAAACGGACCCATACCTGGAGGTCTAGAGCTCTCTTCCAACATATCCGTAAGAACTCTTATATCTGATAACTCCGTCATGTCTACACCCAAGGACACACATTCAGCTTCATCATGGTTTTTGAAAAATTTCCTCCATTTCAACTTTCGAGCAAAAAGGTTGAGGTCTTTCACCCATTCGAATTCATTAAACCTGTTAGTTGGTACAAATCCCAACCCTTTCCTTAAAACTGTTCTTTCTACCTCTAAGAGATGATGGGATGACAGGTTCATAATCCTATTCTCTTCTAATAGCGGGGAGCTCCCATGCGTTCCCTCAACTGGTAAGGGAATGGCCGCCTCTCTAAAAAAGAGGACGTGGAGGAAAAAGCAGGAGAAGAGGCTGCCAAAGACCCAGAGGTGGTCATATGTCCTGTATAAGACGCTTGATAATTTCCTCCACCCCTTGATGGACCATACCTCTTTTTTCCAAATCTTGCCCATCTTTCTCTACGAGGCCTAAAAGTAGAGTTGGAACTAGGGTTTCTAAAAAGATCACCTCTTTCACTATCAGATGTCTCAGCCTCAGATGAGGACAGACTCGGTGATTCCCCTTTCTGGGCTAACACCTCCTCAGAGAGGAAACCAAAAACCCTATTCTCCTTAAAATCCCAGCTATCACGATTATATTGCTTGTGCTTCCTCTCCTTTATATCTGTTTGAAACCTCTCAATATTAGTCTGCAGTGTAGATTCCCTTCTGTTGAAATCTGGGTCACTCTTATGCCTGCTGATATTCTCAATCAACTCAGTCAACTTTCTTCTTGTTCTATCAAATGTGGTCTTTTCTTCTTGTAGAAGAATCTGCATAAACCTGATCGAGCTCTCTATCAGCTCGTTTCTCCACTTCTGTAATAATTCGGGTGTCCTTGCTCTACGTGCCGGGATGATATTCAATCTCAAGCCCTTGGGTACAATCTTGGTCTTAATGTAATTTTCTAATGACTGTACTTCCCACCAGGACTTGATATTGTCCCTATAGCAATTTGTCAACTCGTGGAAGAGATCCTTTAGATCCGGTGTTCTAGCTGGATCACTCGTCCCTTTGGGATCACAAAACACGTCCCTGGCATCAAATGCCCATGACTCTCTATTGATTGGCCCTGTGAGAAAACCTGCCATGTAGGCGAAAATCAATTTTCACAGAAAGAAAAAATGTACAACCTTGGGTATAAATATTTTAGAACTCACAGAAAAAATCCCAAGAATTAAAAGTTTAACTTTTATAACGCGTTTCCCCTCCTCACATAACAGGAGGTTCATCAGGAGTTTATCTGATACAAAAAAGGGTTACTTAGCTTCCTTCATGGATGGTGCAGATAAATCAAATGGTCAACGCGTTTCCCCTCCTCACATAACAGGAGGTTCATCAGGAGTTTATCTGATACAAAAAAGGGTTACTTAGCTTCCTTCATGGATGGTGCAGATAAATCAAATGGTCTGTAACACCGTCGGGTCAATAACTCGTGGATATGGTGCTCCCAGACAAATGCCACAGTGTGTGCGTTTTAAAGGCAGGTAAATTGGCTTAGACACAAACAGCTGTTCTCCGGCGTGTGTATACAAAGCACTTCCGGTATCACAGTGCAGCGGAGGTCATGTGTAGTATAGCGTCTACGTCTTTTGCGCCGGCCCAAAATCGATATACGCCCGCTATTCTCAATGGGTAGATTTGGCGCAGGCGTAGTACGCACAGGAGACGCTACACAATTGGCGTGCGCAGTGACACTGACGAATGAGTACGATCCCTTGCTTGAGTAGAAAGGGGCGTGTATGTTTGTCACCGGCGCTACATACGTAAGAGATGCTGGAGTTTCTGGAGCGTGCGCAGTAATAGGTATGGGTAATTACGAACCCTCACTTGAGAATAGGGGGCGTATATCGATTTTGGGCCGGCGCAAAAGACGTAGACGCTATACTACACATGACCTCCGCTGCACTGTGATACCGGAAGTGCTTTGTATACACACGCCGGAGAACAGCTGTTTGTGTCTAAGCCAATTTACCTGCCTTTAAAACGCACACACTGTGGCATTTGTCTGGGAGCACCATATCCACGAGGTATTGACCCGACGGTGTTACAGACCATTTGATTTATCTGCACCATCCATGAAGGAAGCTAAGTAACCCTTTTTTGTATCAGATAAACTCCTGATGAACCTCCTGTTATGTGAGGAGGGGAAACGCGTTATAAAAGTTAAACTTTTAATTCTTGGGATTTTTTCTGTGAGTTCTAAAATATTTATACCCAAGGTTGTACATTTTTTCTTTCTGTGAAAATACACTTCTTCAGATAGCAACAGGGTTCCTTGCTGATGCTTCCGCTGAATCTGTACGGGTAGCCGCTAGGTCTGCAGTTCTCTCCAATTCCGCTAGAAGAGCTCTATGGCTTAAATCCTGGGGAGGTGACATAACTTCTAAGTCCAAACTGCGTGGTATTCCTTTTCAGGGACATTATATGTTTGGGCCAGCCCTTGATGAGATCTTAGACAAGGCTACAGATAAAAAGAAATCTCTCCCGGAGCAGAGAAGCTCTAGGAAACGCTTTTTTAGTCCCTCCCGTGAGCAAGCACCCCAGAGAGATTACAGGGGTAAATTTAAAACTGGTCGGTGGAGCTACCCCAAAGGGGGTAAAACCATGAACATCCTTGTCCCCCAACACCAGCAGACCCCTGAGAAACAATGACTGCTCTCCGGTCGGGGGCTGACTCTCTGCCTTTCTCTCCCAATGGCAGGCCATCACCACAAGTCAGTGGGTCCTGCGTACCATACAGGAAGGCCTGAGGTTAGAATTTGAGAGTCCTCCTCCTCACTGTTTGACAATTACCTCCCTACAGTCTCCACACCTTCGAGAATCCCTGATTTCAGATCTTCACGGTCTGCTTCAGGCAGGAGTAATCTCCCGGGTACCATATCAGGAAATGGGAGAGGGTCACTATTCTCACCTATTTTTGGTTAAAAAAAAAGCCCTCTGGGAAACACCGGATCATCATAAACCTGAAACCCCTAAAGCAGGTGATCAAATATCGAAGATTCAAAATGGAATCAATCAGATCAGCAATCCCGCTTATTGGTCAGGACTGGGCAAAGGCTATGGTAGATCTGAGGGACGCATATTATGTGTCGATACATACCGACCAGAGGAAGTTCCTCAGATTTGCAGTGGCCCAAGACCATCGAGTCAGCCATTATCATTTCAATGTCCTTCCATTCGGAGTCTCGTCAGCTCCACGGGTTTTTACCAAGATCATATCAGAAGCAGTGATCTTCATCCGACAACAGGGGATCTGTATCATCCCGTATCTGGACGATTTTCTTTTTGTCGCTCCATCCATTCCTCGTCTGAATCTGGATGTGACGAAAGTCCAGGATATCCTGAGATCCCTGGGGTGGATTCCGAACTTGGAGAATTCGAATCTCCATGCATCTTCGAGGAAAAAATTCTTAGGAGTTCTTCTGGACTCAGGGGAAAGAATGTCCTTCTTACCCAGGGACCGTCAACTCGATCTCTCGTCCACAGGATTTCCAGATTCCGGAATCGGAGGACCCCGACCTTAAGAGACTCGATATCAATCCTGGGCTCATTGATATCATGCATCCAAGCAGTCTCCTGGGCCCAGGCCCACACAAGAGTCCTTCAGTCCCACATCCTGATGCATTCAAAAGGACGCCAGAATGCATTAACCAGGAGGATTCCTCTCCCCACTCACGTAAAATCCTCCCTTTCATGGTGGCTTAACTCCCAAAACCTTCAACAGGGAGTCAGCTGGTATCAACTTCCTCTGAAGGTGCTCACAACGGGTGCAAGCCAGAGAGGCTGGGGCGCCATAGTAGAAGGTTCCCACGTCCAGGGGTTGTGGCCCCCAAACATCAGGTCCAGCTCCTCAAATCTGAGGGAACTAAAAGCGGTGGAGGAGGTGCTGAAAGCCGCATCTATCCTCATCTAAGATCACCATGTACGTGTAATGTCCGACAACACGACTACTGTGGCCTACCTCCGACACCAGGGAGGCACGAAATACACCGGCCTGAAATTAACCGCTGCGTGGATTTTTTTCCTGGGCAGAAAAACGCCTATCCATCACGGCAGTGCATATAAAGGGATCAGACAATGCCCAGGCGGACTTCCTCAGCAGGAGAGACTTCCATCCTGGGGAATGGTCTCTAAACCAAGAGGTATTTCTATCCCTGGTCCGAATGTGGAGAAGTCCCAACATGTATCTGTTTGCCAACAGTCAGAACACGAAGTCGAGCACTTTCTTCTCCCTCAACCCCTCAAGCGAAGCGCAAGGACTGGATGCCTTCTCCCATCCTTGGAAGTTTGCTCTGGCATACGCCTTCCCCCCCAATTCCTATGTTATCAAGAACACTACAAAAGATCTGGGCAGACCAAGTCACAACGATTCTGGTAGCACCGATGTGGCCAGGAAGAAGCTGGTACGGCGCATTGACAGAAATTTCTCTAGAGGGCCCGATACTTCTGCCCCAGATAGTCGACCTTCTTCAGCAGGGACCGTTGCTATACCCAGACTTACACAAGTTGAAACTGGCGGCCTGGTTACTGAGGCCGAGATTCTGATAGCCAGAGGTCTCTCAGATGACGTAATTCAAACCCTACAAAAAAGTAGGAAACCAATAACCAACGCCATCTATGGCAAGGTTTGGAAAAAATTTTCATCCTGGTGTTTCCCAAACAAACCCGATCCGTTCCACCCCAATATTGCACAAATCTTAGAATTTCTCCAGATGGGACTGGATCTAGGACTCTCACCTAGTACCCTAAAGGTTCAGGTGTCGACACTTAGTTCCTTGTTTGATCATGATTTTGCAAGCCAACGTTGGGTTAGAGGTTTCATGACATCTGCAACTAGGATTCGCCCTAGGCTCCATGTCCAGACCCATCCTTGGGATTTGAACCTTGTCCTAAATAGTCTGACCGGTGACCCCTTTGAGCCCTTATCAGCCATCAGCTTAAAAATCCTGACCCTTTAGACTGTCTTCCTAGTAGCAATTACTACCGCTAGGCGTATAGGAGAGCTGCAGGCCTTGTCAGTACAGGAGCCATACTTAACCATAACCATGGATAGCATAATCCTTAAGCTAGACTCTTCCTTTAAACCTAAGGTGGTCTCAGACTTCCACAGAAGTCAGGATATCGTTCTACTCTCATTCTGTCCAAATCCCTCTACTCCGAAGGAACAAGCCTTTCACACCTTGGATGGCCGCAGGGTGGTCCTTTTCTATCTCCAACAGACGGAAAGTTGGAGGACAGACCAAAACCTATTCGTTCAGTTGACAGGACGGAATAAAGGCAAAAAATTAGCTAAAAGTACAATCGCTAACTGGATCAAACAAGCCATTTGTCTTGCATATTCATCCCAGAAGCTTGCACCCCCGGTATCGCTGAAAGCTCACTCCACCCGTTCAGTTTCGACTTCCTGGGCAGAGAGAGGGAACGCATCGTCTGAGCAGATATGCAGAGCTGCCAACTGGTCGTCAGTCCATAAATTCACCAGGCACAACAGACTAAATTTCAATAGGGACCTATCTATCGTTTGGCAGACGCGTTCTGCAGGCAGCTGTCCCTCCCTAAGAAATTAGCTGTTGGCATTACTCCAATACTGCTGTCATGGAAGGTGACTGGAGAAATAAGAATTAGACTTACCAGTAATTCGGTTTCTAAGAACCTTCCACGACAGCACTAATTTCCCTCCCTATCTGATATTCTTATTGGATGATTCCTGCACTTAAGTGGTAACTATACATGCTACTGTGTCCAGAAAAAAACACTGGTGGCTACAGGAAGGGGAGGGGTATTTAACCTCTTTGTTTCCTGGCCCCTATTAGGGCGGGGAGACATCCTCCGATACTGCTGTCGTGGAAGGTTCCTAGAAACCGAATTACCGGTAAGACTAATTCTATTTTTTACGTGGGTTATGAGCTATCCTTTTTTTTTATATATATATATATATATATATATATATATATATATATATATATATATATATATATATATATATATATATATATAATATATATATATATATATATTTAGGGGCCCATGCAATTTTCTGATCCTCTTTGTTTAATTTTATTTTTATATTTTAGTTTGGATATTTGTGTACGCAGCAAAATCAAATATTAATTTTTTCCTTGTTTTGTGTAAAGGGGAGTGCTTATGAACAGTTAGTGAGAAATATATATATATATATATATATATATATATATATATATATATATATATATTATTACCTTTTTTAATGTAGTGCATCTTATCTGTCCTGACTATGGATTAGATATGGAGAAACAGCATCTTAAAAGGACATTTATACAACGGTGCTGAGCAAGGTAGATGTGATTCCATCTCTGGAGTGAGAATTTGTTGCATCTTATCTTTCCTGACTACAGAAGCAGCAGCATAAACGACATTTATATAACAGTACTGAGCAATATAGAGGTGATTCCATCTCTAGGGTGAGATACACTTATGAAAAAGCAGCAACCTGGTCTCTGAGTATGTTTGTGCTTAACCGATTCACCTTTCTTGACTTTTTTTTTATACATCACAGAAACCCACTTTGATGAATATTATACAGCAGCACTGAGCAGTGTAGATGTGATTCCAGATCTGCAGTGAGATGAAACACATACTAGAAAGTACCAACAGGACCTTTTTCTTCTGCTTTTCTCACTCTGCTCCCTTTTATTAGAGCTCAACTAGTAGCTGTAATTCCCTTCAGGCAGAGGAGATAGAAGTGGCTCATAAGTGGAGAAAGAAGCATATTTCTCTAAATATATTACAAAATTTCTTATATTCATGAAATATTGACTTATTCCACATTTTCAGAAGTGAACATGACCACGTAAGATAAGTGCGCCTCAAATCTACTCTGACCCGTTAAAAAAAAAAAAAAATTACTGGCAAAAAACACTTAGTTTCTCCTGTATAACTGGATCGGAATGTTTTTTTTTTTCTTTGAACCGTTCTGTTTTTTTTTTCCCCTCTCCTCCCTCACATGGTTGTGTAATACATGCTACTAATTTCTGTATATTCTCGGGGACCTGCGCCTTGTCAAGTATCCCGAATATCCCCCACTGTTGTCTCGTATTTCCTGAAGGTCAATGTCATTAACGGTGGAAGAAATAATACGGAAACTCACGTAAAAATTATTATTTGCTGCTTTAGTAATTAAGATTTTTTTTTTTCCCTCTGCTTCAAAGCTGCTTATCAGCTCCAGGGTTTGAGGTTTCAACTTCAATTATTTTTTGGAGCTTATTTACCTTGGAGGGAAGCAGAAAAGTCTTATTTCAATAATGTTAAAATTAGGAAGATGAAGACGACCTTGGCTGTGGGGTTAAATCGGCTGAGAATCTAAGAACAATAAAAATGCAAAGTGTTTATAATCAGAACTAAATAAAATATTACCTTTGTTATAGCAGATGTACATGTATCACATACAGCGGATACCCAGGTTATTCCAGCATGCTCCATATCACTGAATGCAAGAAGTATAACATACACCAGCATAACATACACCAGCATTACATAAAGAAAAAAAAAAAAAGATATATATATATATATATATAAATTATTGTATGATACCCAGGTTATTCCACTGTAGGGTTACTGAGATTAATAACACTGTAACGGCTTTAGTGTAAGTTTAGTTAATGTAGTAATGACCAGTGATAGTTATACACTGGAGCTCTGTAGGTAGTGTATAGTGTAAATGTACAGATAATTTAATAATCACCAGTGATACTTATACACTGGAGCTCTGTAGGTAGCGTATAGTGTAAATGTACAAACATTATCTAGAGCTCCAGTGTGTTACTGTCACCGGTGATCACTATTATCAGTACACATAGATACAATATATACTACCTGCAGAGCTCCAGTGTATAAGTGTACAGATAATACAGTTAACACTGGTGAGTTATACACTGGAGCTCTAGATAGTATATAGTGTATAGAAAGAAAAAAAAGGGTAGTTTTTGGCACAGACAACTGGATAAAAAAATGTAAGTTTATTGAATCAAGTTAAAAGTCCATTTAGACTTACATTTTTTTTATCCATTTGGTTGTACCGAAAGCTACTCTTGTTTTTTTTTTTTTTTTGCTGTGCACTATATACCAGTGATGGCAAACCTTTTAGAGACCGAGTGCCAAAAAACGGTAACCCAAAACCAAAAACCAACTTATTTAACACACACACACAGACACACACCCACACACCCACAGATATATATACACACACACAGCTCTGGCAAAAATTAAGAGACCACTGCAAAATGTTCAGTTTGTCTGATTTTTCTCTATATTTTTGAGTAAAATGTAAATTGTTCTTTTATTCTATAAACTTCTGACATGTCTCCGAAGTTCCAAGCAATAAATTTTGTATTTATTTTCTGAAAATGAAAAATGGTCAAAATAACGCTTACGCAAAAATGTAAGCAGTTCTTCTTTGTTTGATGGCTTGTGACTATCCATCTTGCTCTTAATTACATTCCAGAGGTTTTCAATGGGGTTCCGGTCTGGAGATTGGGCTGCTCATGACAGGGATGTGATGTGGTGGTCCTTCATCCACGCCTTCATTGACCTAGCTCTATGGCACGGCGCATTGTCCTGCTGGAAAAAACCTGTCCTCAGAGTTGGGGAACATTGCCTGATCAGAAGGAATCAACTGTTTTTCCAGGATAACCTTGTATGCGGCTTGATTCATACGTTCTTCGCAAAGAACAACCTGCCCAATTCGAGCCTTGCTGAAGCCTCCCCAGATCATCACCGATCCTCCACCAAATTTCACAGTGGGTGCAAGACACTGTGGCATGTCCGCCTCTCCAGGTCTCCGTCTAACCATTAGATGACCAGGTGTTGATCTGTGCTGAATATATACATACATACTGTATATATATTTAGATAGACTCAGTGCCCACAACCTGGCCATCGAGGTCGGCCGGCACAGGCAGAGCTACAAGCCCACGGAGGACAGACTGTGCCCACATTGTGACCTGGAGGATAAGACCCACTTCCTGCTACACTGCACCATATACTCAGCAGTGAGGGACACTCACTTCAGGAGACTCTCCGATCTCATCCCGGATTTCAGCTCCATGAGGAGGAAGAGAAAACATATCCTGCTCGGGGAAGAAGAGAGCGCGGTGGAGATAGCAGTGCAGTATGTGAGCGCGTGCCATAGGCTGCGAGAAAGACAACCATGATATGCCATGGACTTCCTTAGCCCCACCCTGTACCCCATCCATCGTTCCCACAGTTCCCACCCATTAGCCCCACATTCCCTACTGTACACGTGCTTTGGTAAAATTAATGTTCATTTGCTCCTGCCAATAAAGCTTGTTTGAATTTAGCTATATGCTATGCGTATATACATGATAGCATATGCACTGCGTGTATACACATGTTTGTGTGCATATGTGCTGTGTACATACAAATGCATGTATGTGATGTGTTTACATGTAAGTGTGTATGTGCTGTTTGAATACACATGTATTTTTATATGTGCTGTGTATACCTTTGTGTATATATAATGTGTGTTTGTGCTGTATTAACACATGTATGTGCTGTATGTGTATACATGTATGTGTTGTGTGTATATACATGTGTGTGCCGTCGATATATACATATATCTGCTGTGTATATACATGTATGTTTGTATTTGCTGTGTGTATATACATGACTGTATGTGCTGTGTATATACATGTATGTGCATGTGCTGTGTGTTTACATGTATGTTTGTATTTGCTGTGTGCATATACATTTATGTGTCGTGTGTATATACATGTGTGTAATTGCTGCGTGTATATACATGTATGGGTGTGTATGTGCTGTGTATATACAGTTAGGTCCATATATATTTGGACAGAGACAACATTTTTCTAATTTTGGTCATAGACATTACCACAATGAATTTTAAACAAAACAATTCAGATGCAGTTGAAGTTCAGACTTTCAGCTTTCATTTGAGGGTATCCACATTAAAATTGGATGAAGGGTTTAGGAGTTTCAGCTCCTTAACATATGCCACCCTGTTTTTAAAGGGACCAAAAGTAATTGGACAATTGACTCCAAGGTTATTTCATGGACAGATGTGGGCAATCCCTTCGTTATGTCATTCTCAATTAAGCAGATAAAAGGCCTGGAGTTGATTTGAGGTGTGGTGCTTGCATTTGGAAGGTTTTGCTGTGAAGTAAACATGCGGTAAAGGAGCTCTCCATGCAGGTGAAACAAGCCATCCTTAAGCTGCGAAAACAGAAAAAACCCATCCGAGAAATTGCTACAATATTAGGAGTGGCAAAATCTACAATTTGGTACATCCTGAAAAAGAAAGAAAGCAGTGGTGAACTCATCAATGCAAAAAGACCTGGGCGCCCACGGAAGACAACAGTGGTGGATGATCGCAGAATAATCTCCATGGTGAAGAGAAACCCCTTCACAACAGCCGACCAAGTGACCAACACTCTCCAGGAGGTCGGCGGATCAATATCCAAATCTACCATAAAGAGAAGACTGCATGAAAGTAAATACAGAGGGTTCACTGCACGGTGCAGCCACTCATAAGATTCAAGAAGAAAAAGGCTAAAAACATCTAAAAAAGCCGCACAGTTCTGGAAGAACATTCTATGGACAGATGGAACCAAGATCAACCTCTACCAGAATGATGGAAAGAGAAAAGTATGGCGAAGGCGTGGTCCAGCTCATGATCCAAAGCATACCACATCATCTGTAAAACACGGCGGAGGCAGTGTGATGGCGCGGGCATGCATGGCTGCCAGTGGCACTGGGTCACTAGTGTTTATTGATGATGTGACACAGGACAGAAGCAGCCGAATGAATTCTGAGGTATTCAGAGCCGCCATACTGTGTGCTCAGATCCAGCCAAATGCAGCCAAACTGATTGATCCTCATTTCATACTACAGATGGACAATGACCCAAAACATAAAGCCAAAGCAACCCAGGAGTTTATTAAAGCAAAGAAGTGGAATATTCTTGAATGGCCAAGTCAGTCACCTGATCTCAACCCAATTGAGCAGCATTTCACTTGTTAAAGACTAAACTTCAGACAGAAAGGCCCACAAACAAACAGAAACTGAAAACCACCGCAGTGAAGGCCTGGCAGAGCATCAAAAGGAGGAAACACAGCGTCTGGTGATGTCCATGAGTTCAAGACTTCAGGCAGTCATTGCCAACAAAGGGTTTTCAACCAAGTACTAAAAATGAACATTTTATTTATAATTATTGAATCTGTCCAATTACTTTTGGTCCCTTTAAAAACAGGGGTGGCACATGTTAAGGAGCTGAAACTCCTAAACCCTTCATCCAATTTTAATGTGGATACCCTCAAATGAAAGCTGAAAGTCTGAACTTCAACTGCATCTGAATTGTTTTGTTTAAAATTCATTGTGGTAATGTCTATCACCAAAATTAGGAAAATGTTGTCTCTGTCCAAATATATATGGACCTAACTGTACATATGTGTGCATGCGCTGGATGCATATACATTTAAGTGCTGTGTGTATATACATGTGTGTGTATCTGCTGTGTGTATATACATGTATGTGCTGTGTGTATACACGTGTGAAGAAACCAGAGTATATCTTATGTACTTAGACGACTATGTTTTTGCAAACCAAGAAGAATTGACTTTGTATATTGGCTTGTAGGATTTAAGTGTTTATGTCTGGTGGGTCAAGAAGACAGACTTGCAAACTGATATACTATTTAACATACTGTGTAAGTCTGTAATAGTGACTTGTACATAGAGTGTTTATCTTTGTTTATTGTGTGCTGATATGCTAATTGTGTATTGTATTCTGTAACCAGTTTGTTGACTTCGAAGGTAGATAGGGAAAGGCTGTGAGGGGGACTGAAGGACACTGGGTAATACTAAAAATAGTTTACAGGCCTAGGGTATAAAAAGACTCAAAGAGCAGATCTCATGAACACAGAGCTACCAGCTGGACATTCTGCAAAATACCTAGTGGATGAGAGACAGGACTGCAGCCAATTTATCATGGCACCATTGTCACGATTCACACCGTGACCGTCACCCCTACGTCACGGATTGGGGGGACTTTAGGCCAACAGACGGCTATCACAGGTGCAGGGGTGCTTATCTTAGTTATCCCTCCACTGCTACACTGTGATAAAAAAACACAAGGCTGTTGACCTATCAGTTTACAGCAGGGGCTTATTTTAGGTATCCCACTGCTCTACAATATAACACGAACTGCAGAGATTTATGTATGTCCCGCTTTACAGTTCTGCTTGGAAACTTGCAGCTCTCTGGTGCCCCCTCACCCTCAGGTCAGATTAGATACTGCACCTGGGGTAATTAGTCACCAGAAAGGCTGCGTGCTATGTACTGGCTATTGGGCACGCTGCAGCGAGGCAATATAACTACTCCCACTCAGGCAGGAACAATAATTATCAATGCCGTCGTCGCTACAACGACTCCCAAATACCCAGAACAAGGTATGCTGCCACCAGCTTCGATTAACGGGTCCGAAGCTAACCCAAAACAGTGGCGTAATTCCCTTCAGAAGACTTGGGGTACGTTTTAGAGCAGGAAGAACGAATCTACTATTTTAAATATTTTACTCCATAAAATTAGGCAGTGTTTTATCAAAATATTACAAGGATGTTACAAAAGAGACAATTAAAAATATGTACAAGGGTAATTATAAAAATAACAGGGATTAAATGAGAAGTTAACACTTGCATGTGTTCAGGTCATTTCAAGGCAAAATTATGCTGGTAGGGGGTAAAACTCAGACTGAAGGCTGGGTTAAGTGTAGAGACTTTTAAACCCCAGCCTCGTGACATCACTAAAGGGGTTGGTTTCCTCTGACCCTCACATCTCCTCAAACTTACCACATTTAACAGAAAGTTTTATAATGCTCGTATCTCTGCTCCAGAACATGTCAGAATCATAACACACCCCTCATTCCTCTTATTTTACAATTGGCTTTCTATTGGTATCAAGTTCGGGCTAGTTGGGACATGCAGTTCCAGAGAAATCTGTAATTTTTTACCTGGTGGAATTAGAGGCTCGTGCTTACAGTGACCGATAGATCCGCCGATGGAGATTCGCAAAATGGACTTATTATTTTCCTAGCCCAAATCGGTGGCCCAATATCTCACTATAACAGGACAAAGAGCCGCATGTCTTGAGAGGGATATTAGACCAGTTCTAGCTGGAGGGAGATTTGTGCCGCTACAAGCGCAATAAACCTTCCTGGCATAGGGGCAGGGCAGAGCATTGAGAAGAATAGCTTCACACACACATAGAAGCAAAGAGAGACAGAGAGAAAAGGGTTTTTTTTAGCCCGCAGCATGGGTCTAACAGGCAAAGCTACAAAATCATATCACATTTCATACAATATCGTGACAACCATCACAAGGGACACGGATCTATGATCCTATAGGGAAAAAGCTAGGGGTTTTCGGCTCTGGTTGGAATGACACGGATCTGATGCAGTTACCATCTCTGAACCATGGATATGTTTGGAGAGAGCCAGGTTTGGGACCCGCTGGTTGCCTGGTTCCATGGAGATGGTCGGATAAGCCAGGTGGTGACTCTCGTGTCGACTGGCTTTGGACCTTTGTACAGACTCTATGGACTGTTCTCTGTCATCTCCCTGCTCTCGTCGATATCTCTCTGTATCACAGGTGGAACAGCGACACTAGGAGCTCTGACGTAACATCTACCAGTATCCCGGCGAGTCAGCAGAAGGGTGAGACCCTCTAATGTGCACCATCTTGGGGGTAATTGCTGGGATTGTTCTGTTTACTATTGGGTGTTGTGGATCAATAAAGTATGGCCACACTGTTTTACCCTAACCCTGCGTTGTCTGTGTAGTGTATGGCACACGGGGATATAGAGCGGGCGTTCAGTGGTATGAGCCCTGGTCCATGCAGTCTTGCTAAAGACAGTCGGGTCAGCGGACAAGAGCCCCACTGACCCAGTTTCTCCACAACATGTATGTGCTGTGTGTATAGGTGCTGTGTGTATATACTTGTATGTGCTGTGTGTATACACATGCGTCTATGTGCTATGCGTACAGTACAGACCAAAAGTTTGGACACACCTCATTTAAAGATTTTTTTGTATTTTCATGACTACGACTGTTGGGGATTCATTCAAAATTGAAGGCATACTGAACCAGCATGGCTATCACAGCATCTTGCAGCGGCATGCTATTCCATCCGGTTTTTGTTTAGTTGGACCATCATTTATTTTTCAACAGGACAATGACCCCAAACACACCTCCAGGCTGTGCAAGGGCTATTTGACCAAAAAGGAGAGTGATGGGTGCTACGCCAGATGACCTGGCCTCCACAGTCACCAGACCTGAACCCAATCGAGATGGTTTGGGGTGAGCTGGACCGCAGAGTGAAGGCAAAAGGGCCAACAAGTGCTAAGCATCTCTGGGAACTCCTTCAAGATTGTTGGAAGACCATTCCCGGTGACTACCTCTTGGAGCTCATCAAGAGAATGCCAAGAGTGTGCAAAGCAGTCATCAAAGCTAAAGATGGCTACTTTGAAGATCCTAGAATATAAGACATAATTTCAGTTGTTTCACACTTTTTTGTTAAGTATATAATTCCACATGTGTTAATTCATAGTTTTCATGCCTTCAGTGTGAATGTACAATTCTCACAGTTATGAAAATACAGAAAAATCTTTAAATGAGAAGATGTGTCCAATCTTTTGGTCTGTACTGTATATACATGTATGTGTGTGCTGTGTGTATATGCATGTGTGTGTGCGTGCTGTGTGTATATACATGTATGTGCTGCGTATATACATGTGTGTGCGTGCTGTGTGTATATACATGTATGTGCTGTGTATATACATGTGTGTGCATGCTGTGTGTATATACATGTATGTGCTGTGTATATATATGTGTGTGTTGTGTGTATATACATGTATGTGTGTGCTGTGTGTATATGCATGTGTGTGTGCATGCTGTGTGTATATACATGTATGTGCTGTGTATATATATGTGTGTGTTGTGTGTATATACATGTATGTGTGTATGTGCTGTGTGTATATACATGTATGTGTGTATGTGCTGTGTGTATATACATGTATGTGTGTATGCTGTGTGTATATACATGTGTGTGCTGTGTGTATATACATGTATGTGTATGTGCTGGGTGTATATACATGTATGTGTGTGTGCTGTTTGTATATACATGTATGTGTGTATGTGCTGTGTGTATATACATGTGTGTATCTGCTGTGTGTATATACATGTATGTGTGTATGTGCTGTGTGTATATACATGTGTGTATCTGCTGTGTGTATATACATCTATTTGTGTGTGCTGTGTATATACATGTATGTGCATGTGCTGTGTGTATATACATCTATTTGTGTGTGCTGTGTGTATATACGTGTATGTGTGTATGTGCTGTATGTATATACATGTATGTGTGTATGTGCTGTGTGTATATACATGTATGTGTGTGTGCTGTGTGTATATACATGTATGTGTGTATGTGCTGTGTGTATATACGTGTATGTGTCTATGTGCTGTGTGTGTATACATGTATGTGTGTGTGCTGTGTGTATATAAATCTATTTGTGTGTGCTGTGTATATACATGTATGTGTATGTGCTGTGTATATACATGTATGTGTATGTTCTGTGTGTATATACATGTATGTGTGTGTGCTGTGTGTATATACATGTATGTGTATGTGCTGTGTGTATATACATGTATGTGTATGTGCTGTGTATATACATGTATGTGTGTGTGCTGTGTGTATATACATGTATGTGTGTGTGCTGTGTGTATATACATGTATGTGTGTGTGCTGTGTGTATATACATGTATGTGTGTGTGCTGTGTGTATATACACATGTATGTGTGTGTGCTGTGTGTATATACATGTATGTGTGTGTGTGTTGTGTGTATATACATGTATGTGTCTATGTGCTGTGTGTATATACATCTATTTGTGTGTGCTGTGTGTATATACATGTATGTGTATGTTCTGTGTGTATATACATGTATGTGTGTGTGCTGTGTGTATATACATGTATGTGTGTGTGCTGTGTGTATATACATGTATGTGTGCAGGTGCTGTGTGTATATACATGTATGTGTGCAGGTGCTGTGTGTATATACATGTATGTGTGTGCTATGTGTATATACATGTATGTGTATGTGCTGTGTGTATATACATGTATGTGTATGTGCTGTGTGTATATACATGACTGTGGAGACCTGGGTGTCGTAAGCAGTGCCTTCCCCCCTCCCATCAATCCCGTAATGAAACACACACAGTCCTAGGTGGGTTGAACAGGTCGGTCACAGTTTATTAATTAAATAAGCAGAGAAAGGGCAATTACATATCGTAACGAGCGGCTCGCGCCGAGCTCCTGTCCGTGATCGACAGGGGAATTGGCCAAACGAGCGGTTACGACCTTTGCCCTCCTCCGCTTTTTCCACCACGGAGGATCCCGTGTATTACCTACGCGGGACTCCGACCCCTCCCCCCCCCTCGATGCTAAGGCCTGTTCAACCCCATCCTGTAAACCAGACAGAAAAATATCGAGGCCAATGTCCGTTAGGTGAACTCCGTCCGGTCTTAATTGTGGCGTGTTATCCCCTTGTAGCTGGTGGTGACGGATCACGATACCGCCTCTTCCTCTCACATATTTTCCAATCCGCGCGTTGAATTTCCTTCTTGTCCGCTCTATGGCTTTTTTATCTCTTGCTCCTCGCCAGACGGCCCGTGGTGTTATATCCGACCACACCAGTATCATGTTCCTGAATAGACAGCTGAACCGATCCATATCCGTTGTCACCCATTTGTACAATTCGGCCACCTTTTGTTTGCCCAGGTCATTGCCACTCGCGTGTACCACCATTATCACCGGGTGTTCCGCCATCCTTGCTATGCCAACCATCTCCTTGAACACCTGTCTCCACTGGAGGCCTTTGATACCCCTCCAGTTAACTTTTATGCCCGGGAGGTAAAGATTTGTTCCTCCTGGCCGCAGTTTGGCCCTCTTTTCGGCCCAGTAAACGTAGGAATCTCCTACAACCCAAACTTCAACCCCTGTAAGAGACAACACATGTTAATTAAGCAAGTCGGGTCTTATGTATCTGGTGAAGCATGCGGACTTCCAACGACCCATTCTCTGCACCTCGGCCTCTGACACTCCTGCTCTAGCCGCTTCTGTGGCCGCCCCTATCCTGAACGAATGTGTTCCGTACTCTTTTGGATTCGCCCCGGTTTTTTCCAAGCATAGCTTGAACATTGCCTGGAATTGGTACTTGGTCAGAGGGGACCCGTCTGTATGAGTGAAGAAAAATCTACCAGCGTGTCTTATCACGGCGTATCTTCTAACCATTTTTAGCGGGCAAGCTGGGCCCTCTGTGGAGTTAACCAGGACCCATGTACCCCTACCGGAGGGATCGCATTTGGATTTTCTGACCCTGATGCGCAGGGCGTCGCTGCATATTACCATTTCCTCATTAATTAGGCCTCCTTCCGACGCGTTTTTTGCCCGCGGTAGCAATTCACTGATACGCAGTGCTCCGAAAAAGACGGTCGCAAAAGCTGCCGATAAGAGGGCTGCCTCGTATTGTGATGAGCAGACCGACGGGGATATAGCAATCAGGTCCTGCAATAGTCTCAGAGAGATGGGGCGGCGACATTCTTGGCTCGGCTGAAGCCTTTTCCAACCTTTTATGGCTTGTCTTATGCAGAAGGACTTAGTTACGTCTACCCATCCCAATAATTGAAAGAAAAATGCTAGCCCCGATAATTTCCGTTGTGCTGAGGTGCCCGACGCCCCATCTTCTCTCATCCGCATTAGAAAATCAGTTGTCACCGCGCTTCGTGCTTGATCGCATGTATCGACTGGCCTACCCTGAATTAGTGAGCACCACTCCTCCCAAGCCTTACCATACATCCGCCAGGTAGCTGGCGAAACGGAGGCCCGGATTAAGGGCATCAATGATTGGCCACTGTATCCCACAGGGACAGTGGACACAGGATACCCAGGGGTTGCGCGTTGGGCTGCTGGATTCTGAAATCCTGCCAATTGGAAAATAACAATGGGTTAATGATATTCTCGTCAACCTCCGCCACCTCGGTGGCTCTACACCAAATATTGTTTTCTAGGCATAACAGCGCAAGCCGTCGCAAAAGAGCAAGTATGGGCAAGGATGAAGAAGACATGTGATTTAAACTCTTCGCTGTTTTCGTATTTTTAGTTTGGAAACGAATGTTCATGTTCCTCAACTGATCGGCCCATATCTCCAACGCTGCTACTACCGCAAACAATTCCCATAGGGCCGGGTCTTGCCCCCACTTTGTTGTCATCCATCTCTCTGGCCAACCAGATTTGCACCATTGGTTTTTATAGATTGCTGCGAAACCCTCTTTTTTGTTCCACCCTAATGTCAGCCCTAATTCCTTGCTTGTGATCTCTTTAGCCATGACGCCCGTGTGACCGTTGTACGATTGTAGGAACGTCTGCCATACCAGCAGATCAGCTTTTAGCGAACGAGTGAGCCTAATTCTATGGCCGGGCTGCGAAGCGCCTTTTGTTGCCAGAGATAGTCTGCGCGAGAATGCTCTGCCGACCGGCATTACGCGGCAGGCAAACGTCAGTAGACCCAATAACGCCTGCATTTGCTGTAGGGTTACCTTTTTAACTTCGCGGAAGCCTTTCAACATTTGCAGGGTTTTTTGTATTTTATCCTCCGGTAAGCGGAACACCATCCTGTTGGTATCTATTTCAATGCCCAGAAAGGGCAATACATTACATGGACCCTCCGTTTTCTCCGGTGACAAGGGCACGCCGAATTTGAGTGAGATAGATTTGAATTTTTCTAGTAGATTGAAGCAGAGTTTAGAATTTCTGGGGCTGACGAACAGGAAATCGTCGAGGTAGTGAATTAGGGATTTACTGCCCGTCTCGTACTGAACAACCCAATCTAGGAAGGTGCTGAACAGCTCGAAATAGTGACATGAGATGGAACATCCCATTGGGAGGCACATGTCGAAGTAATAGTATTGGTCCACTTTGCAGCCCAGAAGGTGGAAACATTCGGGGTGCACGGGTAGTAAACGGAATGCCGATTCAATATCGGATTTGGCTAGCAGGGCGCCGGTCCCGGCTGCCCGCACTAATTCAACCGCCTTATCAAAAGACGCGTATGAGACAGAAGCTTCTTCTGGGGTGATTGCATCGTTAACCGAATCGCCCTTTGGGTGGGATAAATGATGGATTAGGCGGTATTTCCCGGGTTCCTTTTTTGGTATAATGCCTAACGGTGATATTTTAATGTTTTTGAAGGGGAGCGACGTAAAGGGGCCTGCTACCCTACCCAATTCTACCTCCTTTTCAATTTTTTGCCTAAGAATTTTGGGGAATTCGCGAGCTGATTTAAGGTTATCGGATAGGGTTGGCGTTCTTGTTAGCCTAAAGGGTATAAAGAACCCGTCGGTGAATCCCGCCTGCAGCTGCTGAGCCGCTTTCTTATTGGGGTAGAGCTTTAGCCAGGGGGCCATCGCGGTTACGCTCACTGGGGTTCTGCCTTGTAGGCCCTTTGTATGTCTGACGAGTGCACCTTGATGCTTGGTGTCCCCCCCCGCAAGCGGAGCATTCGTGTCTGAATTTGCATAGCGCGTGGAAACGGCAGTTTCCCTCGTTATATAGCCAGCAGGCCCCGGGTTTTCGCACGACCACTGAGTTCTGACCTGCGGTTCCGGAGTAATTAGTGGTCGTGGCTGAAAAGGGGGGCTGCTTTTGAGACAACATCATACGCAACCACATGTCTGTCGCTTTTACCCCCCAGCCTAGATCGGGCTGTAGGGCCAGACGCCTGCGGAACTCCTCGTCGTACCTTCGCCAGGCAGAACCGCCGTGCGACTTGTACGAACTATATATCATGTCCTGATATATAAACAATTCCGAGCAGCGTTCCGGATGTTTCTGGCCCATAATACAGCCCAATACTGCGAAGGCCTGGAGCCAATTATTCATGGTTAGAGCAATTTTCGATCTCCCCCTATCAAAACCCCTATCGTTAGCTCTATCCACCGTTTGTTGGTCGGCTGATAACAGCGACCATATATCTATGTAATCGTTGCTCCATATCTTCAGTCTAGTTTCCTGATCTATATGAGCGCCTAGCGGGCTGATCCCGCAGAAGAAGGCGTCTTTGTGTAGGTTAGCGGATTGTGGTGTTGTGTTGTTCACCACATTTCCCCTTGCCTGAGATAATTGTAGGATTATCTCCTTTAACGCTGAAGTTAGCTCCATTTCCTTTACATTAACCCTGTAGCGTAACGTTTCCTCGCTATCCTTGGTACACTCACCGCTGTGTGACTCTGGACGAGTGGACACCGATCCTGGAGGAACCCCCGCAGATGTTGACGGGGGGATGTCGCAGGACGGGGAAACTCTGGCTCCCGCTACAGCGTGGGACTGGCCGATGTGCTGGCCGATGCACTGAGTATCGTGCGTTGGAGCCCGATTACTACCACATAGTGGCGGATTAATGGCTCTCTCTTCAGCGACTGCGCGGTGGTAGTTGTGGCTGGAAGCCGCGGGGGATTGTTCTCCCTGGCTGAAAGCCCTAGAGGGTGCCCGCGATTTAGAGGACTTGCCACGTGCACGATGACTCCTATCCGGACTTAGCGATACCTCGGACCCCTCGGATGTTGCTGATGACGGCCATCCTGTGGCCCGGGATCTGCGGCGGCTCCTATGGGAGTTGCGTCTGCGGCGGTGACGGGAGGGGCGTTTAGAGGAGTGTCGGGAACGGCGCCGGGAGTTATCGGAGGAAGATTGGGAGGACGTGCGGCGTCTACGCCTTCGTCCGCCGATATTATGCGGTGCAATGGGGGGGATTCTATTAGTAGACAGAGGGGGATAATTGACCGTAGATGGTCCTGTAGCACTAATCGGAAGGGGGGGCGTCAGGAGGTAACCGTATTCCTCCCTATTGCTGGGATTTGACGGGGCGGTGGTACACGGAAGCTGTTTATTAAGATTTTGGGCAGTGTGGGGAGGTGATAATGTGTCTGTGCTTGGTGCGTTTACTGAGAAGTCGCCGTGATTCCCGCTGCGCGGCTGTTGAGCGCCTTGCTCGGTCCCATGGGACCGAACAACGCGCTCTTCAGCCGCCCTGTGACCTATCCGGCCTGACCCCTGATACCCCCGTACAGGCATCAGTGCTGCGCCTGCCGGGGGTAAGCTGGAGGTCACGCCAGGTGATAAATGAGCACGCTGATCGGTCGAGTTTGACCGAACAGCGCGCTCTGGGGAACATGAAGTGTTAAAACCAGCCCCCATGTTACCCCCTGCGGGCGGCGTATATGTGCCCGCAGGGAAGGCAACCGAGGACTGGCCAGCGCTGTGTTCAGCGCTGATCTGCGGTGACTGGAAGTTGCTGGGCGGGGACCGGAAGTGGCTGGGCGGAGCCTCCCCAGAGCTCCGAGCGGTGCCCGAGGCCTCCGGAAGACGCCTGCAGCTGCGAGGCGGAGAGGCCCTCCCATCCCCGACCTGGAGCCGCTCCGGGGCGCGGGGTAAGCGGGCAGATCGCCTGCCACCCGGCGCCACCACCGGCCTCTCCGGAGCGGCCGGGGAAGGGGGCGACACCGCCCGCCGCCGGGCACCTCCCGATGAAGCCCCGCACAGCCGGGACGGAGCAATCGGCGCCGGCTGCCCATCGCTGCCCTCCGCCCCCCCCCGGAGTCCGGACAAGAGCCGGCGATGAGACGCCGGTCACCCTCCGACGGGTGCGACGCCCGGCTCTCCCCCGCCGCCTTCGAGAGGCCCCATGACCATCTACAGCCGAGGGCCCCGATACCGGCAGCGGCACAGAGAGGGGCCCCTGCCCAGCGATCGGGGCCGGACCAAACGACGGACCACAGGGTGCTCCCGAAGGTATTGGAGGTGAGCTAGGCCTGAGGGGGGCCGAGGGCGGAGGGGTGAGGGAGAACATCCCTGGAGAAGGGATACTGGGGGACAGACCTAGGGGACCAGAGGGCGACGGGGTAATGGAGGACGGACCTACGGGACCAGGGGACAAAGAGGTGAGGAAAGACAGAGCGGGGTCGGGAGAAGGCCCAGGGAGGTGAGCCATGAGGCCGGTAAGGATGGCCTGAAGCCAGTGCTCACCTCTCTGTTCCAATCCTTTCCGCAGGGCCTCGACCAGGGGGTCCGACATTACAACAGGGATGCAGGGACAAAAGCTTCCAGGTGTCCTGCCGGGAGTGAAAGAGAAAGTTCCCGGCCGGACACCTGGATTTAACCCCTGTAGGAGTGGCCGTAGGACCCCTCCCCTCTAGTGCCCACTGGCCGGCTGGGGGTCTTCTAATTAGTGCATCACTAAGGGGGAGTGATGCTAGGGGGGAACTGGCACAGACAAACTTTACGTGCAGCTCTCTGTGTGCTCCCCAGTCAGAGACGCGTACCTTATACAGTACCGCGTCTGCCAGTATGTGCGTGTGCTGTGTGTATATACATGTATGTGTGCATGTGCTGTGTGTATATACATGTATGTGTGTGTGCTGTGTATAAACATGTATGTGCGTGTGCTGTGTGTATATACATGTATGTGTGTGTGCTGTGTGTATATATATGTATGTGTGCATGTGCTGTGTGTATATACATGTATGTGCGTGTGCTGTGTGTATATACATGTATGTGTGTGTGCTGTGTGTATATATATGTATGTGTGCATGTGCTGTGTGTATATACATGTATGTGTGTGTGCTGTGTGTATATACATGTATGTGTGTGTGCTGTGTATAAACATGTATGTGCGTGTGCTGTGTATATACATGTATGTGCGTGTGCTGTGTGTATATACATGTATGTGCGTGTGCTGTGTATATACATGTATGTGCGTGTGCTGTGTATATACATGTGTGTGTGCGTGCTGTGTGTATATACATGTATGTGTGTGTGCTGTGTGTATATACATGTATGTGTATGTGCTGTGTATATATACATGTATGTGTATGTGCTGTGTGTATATACATGTATGTGTGTATGTGCTGTGTGTATATACATGTATGTGTGTATGTGCTGTGTGTATATACATGTATGTGTGTATGTGCTGTGTGTATATACATATTGGATTATCTCAATGAGAATAACTGTTTAACTCCATATCAGCATGGGTTTATGAGAAATCGCTCCTGTCAAACCAATCTAATCAGTTTTTATGAAGAGGTAAGCTATAGGCTGGACCACGGTGAGTCATTGGACGTGGTATATCTCGATTTTTCCAAAGCGTTTGATACCGTGCCGCACAAGAGGTTGGTACACAAAATGAGAATGCTTGGTCTGGGGGAAAATGTGTGTAAATGGGTTAGTAACTGGCTTAGTGATAGAAAGCAGAGGGTGGTTATAAATGGTATAGTCTCTAACTGGGTCGCTGTGACCAGTGGGGACCGCAGGGGTCGGTATTGGGACCTGTTCTCTTCAACATATTCATTAATGATCTGGTAGAAGGTTTACACAGTAAAATATCGATATTTGCAGATGATACAAAACTATGTAAAGCAGTTAATACAAGAGAAGATAGTATTCTGCTACAGATGGATCTGGATAAGTTGGAAACTTGGGCTGAAAGGTGGCAGATGAGGTTTAACAATGATAAATGTAAGGTTATACACATGGGAAGAAGGAATCAATATCACCATTACACACTGAACGGGAAACCACTGGGTAAATCTGACAGGGAGAAGGACTTGGGGATCCTAGTTAATGATAAACTTACCTGGAGCAGCCAGTGCCAGGCAGCAGCTGCCAAGGCAAACAGGATCATGGGGTGCATTAAAAGAGGTCTGGATACACATGATGAGAGCATTATACTGCCTCTGTACAAATCCCTAGTTAGACCGCACATGGAGTACTGTGTCCAGTTTTGGGCACCGGTGCTCAGGAAGGATATAATGGAACTAGAGAGAGTACAAAGGAGGGCAACAAAATTAATAAAGGGGATGGGAGAACTACAATACCCAGATAGATTAGCGAAATTAGGATTATTTAGTCTAGAAAAAAGACGACTGAGGGGCGATCTAATAACCATGCATAAGTATATAAGGGGACAATACAAATATCTCGCTGAGGATCTGTTTATACCAAGGAAGGTGACGGGCACAAGGGGGCATTCTTTGCGTCTGGAGGAGAGAAGGTTTTTCCACCAACATAGAAGAGGATTCTTTACTGTTAGGGCAGTGAGAATCTGGAATTGCTTGCCTGAGGAGGTGGTGATGGCGAACTCAGTCGAGGGGTTCAAGAGAGGCCTGGATGTCTTCCTGGAGCAGAACAATATTGTATCATACAATTATTAGGTTCTGTAGAAGGACGTAGATCTGGGTATTTATTATGATGGAATATAGGCTGAACTGGATGGACAAATGTCTTTTTTCGGCCTTACTATGTTACTATGTTACTATGTATGTGTGTGTGCTGTGTGTATATACATGTATGTGTATGTGCTGTGTGTATATACATGTATGTGTGTGCTGTGTGTATATACATGTATGTGTGTATGTGCTGTGTGTATATACATGTATGTGTGTGTGCTGTGTGTATATACATGTATGTGTGTATCCTGTGTATATACATGTATGTGTGTGTGCTGTGTGTATAAACATGTATGTGCGTTTGCTGTGTATATACATGTATGTGCGTGTGCTGTGTGTATATACATATATGTGTGTGTGCTGTGTGTATATACATGTATGTGTGTATGTGCTGTGTGTATATACATGTGTGTATGTGCGGTGTGTATATACATGTATGTGTATGTGCTGTGTATATACATGTATGTGTGTGTGCTGTATGTATATACATGTATGTGTGTATGTGCTGTATGTATATACATGTGTGTGTGTGCTGTGTGTATATACATGTATGTGTGTGTGCTGTGTGTATATACATGTATGTGTGTATGTGCTGTGTGTATATACATGTATGTGTTTTTGTGCTGTGTGTATATACATGTATGTGTGTGTGCTGTGTGTATATACATGTATGTGTGTGTGCTGTGTATATACATGTATGTGTGTGTGCTGTGTGTATATACATGTATGTGTGTATGTGCTGTGTGTATATACATGTATGTGTGTATGTGCTGTGTGTATATACATGTATGTGTGTGTGCTGTATATATACATGTATGTGTGTGTCCTGTGTTTATACATGTATGTGTGTGTGCTGTGTGTATATACATGTATGTGTGTGTCCTGTGTGTATATACATGTATGTGTGTGCTGTGTGGATATACATGTATGTGTATGTGCAGTGTGTATATACATGTATGTGTGTGTGCTGTGTATATACATGTATGTGTGTGTGCTGTGTGTATATACATGTATGTGTGTGTGCTGTGTGTATATACATGTATGTGTATGTGCAGAGTGTATATACATGTATGTGCTGTGTGTATATACATGTATGTGTATGTGCTGTGTGTATATACATGTATGTGTGTGCTGTGTGTATGTACATGTATGTGTGTGTGCTGTGTGTATATACATGTATGTGTGTGCTGTGTGTATATACATGTATGTGTGTGTGCTGTGTGTATATACATGTATGTGTGTATCCTGTGTATATACATATATGTGTATGTGCTGTGTGTATATACATGTATGTGTGTGTGCTGTGTATATACATGTATGTGTGTGTCCTGTGTATATACATGTATGTGTGTGTGCTGTGTATATACATATATGTGTGTGCTGTGTATATACATGTATATGTATGTGCTGTGTGTATATACATGTATGTGTGTGTGCTATGTGCATATACATGTATGTGTATGTGCTGTGTGTATATACATGTATGTGTGTGTGCTGTTTGTATATACATGTATGTGTGTGTGCTATGTGTATATACATGTATGTGTGTGTGCTGTTTGTATATACATGTATGTGTGTGTGCTGTGTGTATATACATGTATGTGTGTGCTATGTGTATATACATGTATGTGTGTATGTGCTGTGTGTATATACATGTGTGTATCCTGTGTATATACAAGTATGTGTATGTGCTGTGTGTATATACATGTATGTGTGTGTGCTGTGTATATACATGTATGTGTGTGTGCTGTGTATATACATGTATGTGTGTATCCTGTGTATATACATGTATGTGTATGTGCTGTGTGTATATACATGTATGTGTATGTGCTGTGTGTATATACATGTATGTGTATGTGCTGTGTATATACATGTATGTGTGTATCCTGTGTATATACATGTATGTGTGTGTGCTGTGTGTATATACATGTATGTGTATGTGCTGTGTGTATATACATGTATGTGTGTATGTGCTGTGTGTATATACATGTATGTGTGTGTGCTGTGTGTATATACATGTATGTGTGTATGTGCTGTGTGTATATACATGTATGTGTGTATCCTGTGTATATACAAGTATGTGTATGTGCTGTGTGTATAAACATGTATGTGTGTTTGCTGTGTATATACATGTATGTGTGTGTGCTGTGTATATACATGTATGTGTGTATCCTGTGTATATACATGTATGTGTATGTGCTGTGTGTATATACATGTATGTGTATGTGCTGTGTGTATATACATGTATGTGTATGTGCTGTGTGTATATACATGTATGTGTGTATCCTGTGTATATACATGTATGTGTATGTGCTGTGTGTATATACATGATTGTGTGTATCCTGTGTGTATATACATGTATGTGTGTGTGCTGTGTGTATATACATGTATGTGTGTGTGCTGTGTGTATATACATGTATGTGTGTATCCTGTGTATATACAAGTATGTGTATGTGCTGTGTGTATATACATGTATGTGTGTGTGCTGTGTATATATACATGTATGTGTGTGTGCTGTGTGTATATACATGTATGTGTGTATCCTGTGTATATACAAGTATGTGTATGTGCTGTGTGTATATACATGTATGTGTGTGTGCTGTGTGTATATACATGTATGTGTGTGCTGTGTATATACATGTATGTGTGTGTGCTGTGTGTATATACATGTATGTGTGTGTGTGCTGTGTATATATACATGTATGTGTGTGTGCTGTGTGTATATACATGTATGTGTGTGTGCTGTGTGTATATACATGTATGTGTGTATCCTGTGTATATACAAGTATGTGTATGTGCTGTGTGTATATACATGTATGTGTGTGTGCTGTGTATATATACATGTATGTGTGTGTGCTGTGTGTATATACATGTATGTGTGTATCCTGTGTATATACAAGTATGTGTATGTGCTGTGTGTATATACATGTATGTGTGTGTGCTGTGTATATACATGTATGTGTGTGTGCTGTGTATATACATGTATGTATGTATCCTGTATATACATGTATGTGTATGTGCTGTGTGTATATACATGTATGTGTGTGTGCTGTGTATATACATGTATGTGTGTGTCCTGTGTATATACATGTATGTGTATGTGCTGTGTGTATATACATGTATGTGTATGTGCTGTGTGTATATACATGTATGTGTATGTGCTATGTGTATATACATGTATGTGTATGTGCTGTGTATATACATGTATGTGTGTGTGCTGTGTGTATATACATGTATGTGTGTGTGCTGTGTGTATATACATGTATGTGTGTGTGTGCTGTGTATATATACATGTATGTGTGTGTGCTGTGTGTATATACATGTATGTGTGTGTGCTGTGTGTATATACATGTATGTGTGTGTGCTGTGTGTATATACATGTATGTGTGTGTGTGCTGTGTGTATATACATGTATGTGTGTGTGCTGTGTGTATATACATGTATGTGTGTGTGCTGTGTGTATATACATGTATGTGTGTGTATCCTGTGTGTATATACATGTATGTGTGTATGTGCTGTGTGTATATACATGTATGTGTGTATGTGCTGTGTATATTCATGTATGTGTGTATGTGCTGTGTGTATATACATGTATGTGTTTGTGCTGTGTGTATATACATGTATGTGTGTGTGTGCTGTGTATATACATGTATGTGTGCTGTGTGTATATACATGTATGTGTGTGTGTGCTGTGTATATACATGTATGTGTGCTGTGTGTATATACATGTATGTGTGTGTGCTGTGTGTATATACATGTATGTGTGTATGTGCTGTGTGTATATACATGTATGTGTGTGTGCTATGTGTATATACATGTATGTGTATGTGCTGTGTGTATATACATGTATGTGTGTGTGCTATGTGTATAAACATGTGTGTGTATGTGCTGTGTGTATACATGTATGTGTGTATGTGCTGTGTGTATATACATGTATGTGTGTGTGCTGTGTGTATATACATGTATGTGTGTGCTGTGTGTATATACATGTATGTGTATGTGTTGTGTGTATATACATGTATGTGCTGTGTGTATATACATGTATGTGTGTGTGCTGTGTGTATATACATGTATGTGTGTGTGCTGTGTGTATATACATGTATGTGCTGTGTGTATATACATGTATGTGTGTGTGCTGTGTGTATATACATGTATGTGTGTATGTGCTGTGTGTATATACATGTATCTGCTGTGTGTATATACATGTATGTGTATGTGCTGTGTGTATATACATGTATGTGTGTGTGCTGTGTGTATATACATGTATGTGTGTGTGCTGTTTGTATATACATGTATGTGTATGTGCAGTGTGTATATACATGTATGTGCTGTGTGTATATACATGTATGTGTATGTGCTGTGTGTATATACATGTATGTGTATGTGCTGTGTGTATATACATGTATGTGTATGTGCTGTGTGGATATACATGTATGTGTGTGTGCTGTGTGTATATACATGTGTGTGTGCTGTGTGTATATACATGTATATGTATGTGATGTGTGTATATACATGTATGTGTGTGTGCTGTGTGTATATACATGTGTGTGTGTGCTGTGTGTATATACTTGTATGTGTGTGTGCTGTGTGTATATACATGTATGTGTATGTGCTATGTGTATATACATGTATGTGTATGTGCTGTGTGTATATACAAGTATGTGTGTGTGCTGTGTGTATATACATGTATGTGTGTGTGCTGTGTGTATATACATGTATGTGTATGTGCTGTGTGTATATACGTGTATGTGTGTGTTCTGTGTGTATATACATGTATGTGTATGTGCTGTGTGTATATATATGTATGTGTATGTGCTGTGTGTATATACATGTATGTGTGTGCTGTGTGTATATATGTATGTGTATGTGCAGTGTGTATATACATGTATGTGTGTATGTGCTGTGTGTATATACATGTATGTGTGTATGTGCTATGTGTATATACATGTATGTGTGTGCTGTGTGTATATACATGTATGTGTGTGTGCTGTGTGTATATACATGTATGTGTGTATGTGCTGTGTGTATATACATGTATGTGTGTATCCTGTGTGTATATACATGTATGTGTGTATGTGCTGTGTGTATATACGTGTATGTGTGTGTGCTGTGTGTATATACATGTATGTGTGTATGTTCTGTGTGTATATACATGTATGTGTGTGCTGTGTGTATATATGTATGTGTATGTGCTGTGTGTGTATATACATGTATGTGTGTATGTGCTGTGTGTATACATGTATGTGCTGTGTGTATATACATGTATTTTTGTGTGCTGTATATATACATGTATGTGTGTGTGCTATGTGTATATACATGTATGTGTGTGTGCTGTGTGTATATACATGTATGTGTGTATGTGCTGTGTGTATATACATGTATGTGTGTATGTGCTGTGTGTATACATGTATGTGTATGTGCTGTGTGTATATACATGTATGTGTATGTGCTGTGTGTATATACATGTATGTGTATGTGCTGTGTGTATATACATGTATGTGTGTGTGCTGTGTATATACATGTATGTGTGTATGTGCTGTGAGTATATACATGTATGTGTGTATCCTGTGTATATACATGTATGTGTATGTGCTGTGTGTATATACATGTATGTGTGTATGTGCTGTGTGTATATACATGTATGTGTGTATGTGCTGTGTGTATATACATGTATGTGTATGTGTCACGATATGGTATGAAATATCATATAAGTTTAGTTGCTCGTCAGCTCATGAGGTGGGCTAAACCCCCCCTTCACTAGCTGACTCTACTTGTTTCTCTCTGGGCTACGGACTGTATGCTAGAAGGGGGTTTTATTGCTCTGGGGTCGTAAATTCCAGGCTCAGAGGAAAGTCCCTCACCCCTCCCACATTCTCTAGTTCAAACTGGAAAAGTGGCTCCAAGATTCAGGAAAGATTCTTTGTTTAGTTTTTGTTAGATATTAGGCAAACGATTTAAGCTAGGAACACGAAAATATATATTCGTAGTCTCACTCGGTGTATCTACACATCCCATGAATCTCGGGCTTCTAACTCCGTCGGGTAAAGAAGTAGGGTTTTCTCTGTAAATATGTATCCCAGATAGGACATATTTGATCTCATTAGAATGCTCATGTTAATCCGAGATGAATTATGAGTATGTTAGGACTCTGACATGTTTTGTAGTGAAGTTATAGAAATCAGAGGAAATAGTTTAAAGTTTAGGCAGAATGTAGAGAGAGGAGGGTCTGGATAAGCCAGCCTTTCTGTGATGTCACAGCCTGGAAAGTATAACTGGCTGCACACATCCCCAGCTGGGGGTCTGCTAGATTTCTTCCTGACTTCTTGTCCTCTCCTGAAGCCAGCAGCATCCCATGGACTGGGATATATGGAAACTGCCCTAGCCTGATTGCCTGCAATGCTTTTAACATGTGAGTGTTATCTTTTCTCTTTTATTCCCTTTATGTTATAATTACCCATGTACATATTTGCAATTGTCTCATTTGTAACTTCTTTATAAAATATTTTTGATAAAGCACTGCCTAATTAATTTCAATGGAATATACTATTATATATTAGTTCGTTCATCCATGCTCTAAACTTACCCAGTCTTCTGAAGGGAAATACGCTACTGTTACTGTTGTGTTGGGTTAGTTTCGGACCCGTTTAATCGAAGCTGGTGGCAGTGATACCGATAGTGTGCAGACTTTTGGGTGATGCTGAAGCGGCTGCGGGGTTAATAATTATTGTTCCTGCCTGAGTGGGAGTAGTTATCGCGTCGCTGCAGCGTGCCCAATAGCCAGTACATAGCAGGCAGCCTTTCTGGCGACTAATTACCCAGGGTGCAGTACCTAATCTGACCTGAGAGTAAGGGGGCGCCAGAGAACTGCAAGTGTTAAGTGGAACTGTAAGCGGGATATACATAAATCCCTGCAGTTCGTGGTATATAGAAAAGCAGTGGGATACCTAGAATAAGCCCCTGCTGTAAACTAAGAGGTCAATAGCCTTGTGTGTGGTTTTTTCATCACATCGTGGAGTGGAGGGATACCTAGGATAAGCCCCCCCTGCACATGTGATAGCCGTCTGTTGGCCTAAAGTCACCCCAACCCGTGACGTAGGGGTGACGGTCACGGTGTGAATCCTGACCCATTGGTGACAGCGGTCAGGGGAATCGTGACAATTGGTGGCAAGGCGGTGGGATATCTTAGAGCATTAGTGATTTGGTTTGAGTAATCATTCCTCTCACTAAAAACTTGCAGAAAGTTCTTGCGAGGACTCTGCGCAAATAAGTTTGGAGAACGAACTCAGTGCTTTTTAGTTGTGAGACAATTGCGTACTGGTAATTATCCCTTCCCTTTCTCTTCGTTTTTCTATCCTATCTTTTATTTGGCAACCATGGTTGTGCTGGGAGAAACCTTCTATGAGCAGCAGACCAGAGACACCGTTGTCGCCTTATGCAAGTCACAGCACATTGACTTTGCAAGCAAAAACAAAGCCCAACTGGTCGCAGATCTGGTGCAATGGGAAGCCGCTCGAGACCAATCTCAGAGCTCAGAGGCCGCAGAAGCCAGCACCAGCGAACATGAGGCTGCAGCAGAGGTCCAACCACTGAATACGGGCCCTACTGGCAACCAGGGGGGCGCAGACCTCCTCCTGCAGCTGGCTCTGCAACAATGCTCCGCAGATGACCTAGAGAGACGTCTGCAGCTGATCCAGCAATACCAGGAGCAAGCCGAGAGAGAGGCCCGAGCTGAGAGAGAGGCCCAGGCCCAGCGAGCCGAGAGAGAGGCCCAGCGAGCCGAGCGAGAGGCCCAGGCCCAGCGAGCCGAGCGAGAGGCCCAAGCGGAGCGGGAGTACCAGCTGCAGATGGCCCGACTGCAAATGCAGGGGTCGTCCCAGTCCAGCCGTGAGCCCAGCAGCGCTCAGATGCCTAAACCCCGGCCCGATCACTTCCCTGTTATGGAGAAGGACGGAGACTTGGACACGTTTCTGCGGGCCTTTGAGAAAGCCTGCAGACAGTACCGGCTGCCTACAGATGAATGGGCCCGATACCTGACACCAGGGCTGAGAGGTAAAGCTCTGGAGGCGTTTGCTGCCCTCCCTCAAGAACAAGATGGAGACTATGAGGCCATCAAGCAGGCTCTGATAGCCAAGTACCAGCTTACACCCGAGGTGTACCGTAGAAAGTTCCGGACCCTCCAACGTGGCCCACACGACAGTTACAGTGATGTGGTGCATGGACTGGGGACCCACTTTGACCAGTGGACCCAAGGACTGTCAGTGACCACCTTTGCACAGCTGCGAGACCTGATGATCAAAGACCAGTTCTTTCATCTTTGCCCAGCTGAGGTGCGACAGTTCGTGATGGACAGAGAACCCAAAGACGTGACGAAAGCAGCACATATTGCCGATGCCTATGAGGCCAACCGTAGATCGGAAGGGCGGAAGCCAGTCACCACCAGCTGGAGAGGGGGTAAGCCTGCAACCAACGCCAGTACCCCTGCCAGCCAACACACCAGAGGTCCTGGCCCCGTGGCCAACAGCACCAGACCGACCACCGAACCTCGCACGTGTTACACCTGCCGTCAGACTGGTCATATCAGTCTCTCCTGCCCAACCAAGCAGAAGAACACCCAAGCCAAGGCCCCAGGGCCTAATGCAGCAGTTCTTTTGGTGGGTGGTGTGGTTGGGAGGGTGTGTGACAACGTACAGGACACCGGGGCTGAACGAACCCTCATCCGACCCGAACTGGCGGCCCCTGAAGAAATCATTCCGGGGAAAACCCTAACTGTCACTGGGATTGGGGGCATCAGCTGTCCCTTACCGATGGCCCGGGTTTTTATTGATTGGGGTGCTGGGAGCGGGGTGAAGGAAGTGGGGCTGTCGGATAATTTGCCCACTGATGTTTTGTTGGGAACTGATTTGGGGAGGATGTTTGCATACTACGTCCCTGACACCCCTCCCCAATCTACTAATAAGGGTAACGTTAACCCTGATGATGATGATGATGATGGGAAATCGCATGTGTTACCTGACCATGCTTTATCTTGTAATGATGCATCTAATAACCATTTTTTCCCTAGGATTGATGGTGAAAATGTTGTACCTGTGCCAGCGGAACCTGATAATGATTTTTCTGTGAAGGTTAATGTGTCCATAGGTACAGGCGTGCCCAGCCACGTCGCTCTGCGGAGTGAGACGGCTGAGGAACCCCTAACAGGGGCAAGTGTCGGTGCTACAGGAAATGGGGAGATGCATGGGAACCGTGAGGAAGGTGATGCCATGAAAGTGACCAGTGCCACCGAGGACGGTAACTGGCCCATAAGTAGCACTGCCCCTGGAGTGTTGGGGGTGGATGGAGAGGTAGAGCCCATAGCAGCGCCGGCTGATGGGTCTGTAGCAACCCCCGGGGAGACAGCCTACGTAGCTGCTGTCACCCGCAGTCAGAGTGCCCGGAACGCAGATAACTGTCAGCTTTCCGGACCCTCCTCAGTCACCACTGTGACTGAACCAGAGGTGGACCCAGAGCAGGTCCAAGAGGGTTCCCGTGGGGAAGGGACCCTGACGTCGCTTCTGGCTTCCCCTAGCCAGGAGTTTCAGGCCGCTCTGCACACAGATGCGAGCCTAGAGAGTTTGAGACAACTTGCCGGGACGCCCTTCTCCGAGACTGATAAGGAGAAGGTGTTCTGGGAACAAGGAAGGTTGTACCGGGAGACAGTACCCGGAGAATCACAAAAGGAGTGGTTGAGGGAAAGACAGCTGGTCGTCCCGCAGCAATTCCGGGGTGAGTTGTTGCGGATTGCCCATGAGATCCCGCTAGCTGGACACTTGGGGATCAGCAAAACTAAGGCCCGGCTGTCTCAACACTTCTATTGGCCTAAGATGGGGACAGATGTGTCAAACTACTGCCGCTCCTGTATCACTTGTCAAAGAGTGGGGAAGGCGGGGCCTGCTCTTAAGGCTCCCCTGATCCCTTTGCCAGTGATAAAGGAGCCTTTCCAGAGGATCGCGGTGGACATTGTGGGCCCGCTGGCCGTCCCCAGCAGCTCTGGAAAGCAATACATCCTTACTGTGGTAGACTACGCTACCCGGTACCCAGAGGCAGTAGCTCTGTCCTCAACTAGGGCAGATAAGGTGGCAGATGCCCTGTTGGCCATCTTTCCACGTGTAGGATTTCCCAGGGAAATGCTTACTGATCAAGGGACCCAATTTATGTCTCGCCTAATGGAGGCTCTCTGTAAGAGAATGCAGGTGAAGCACCTGGTATCGAGTGCGTATCACCCACAGACCAATGGCTTGTGTGAACGCTTCAATGGTACCCTCAAACAGATGCTACGCATGCTGGTTGAGACCCAAGGGCGCGACTGGGAGCGGTACCTCCCACACCTGCTGTTCGCTTACCGAGAGGTTCCGCAGGCTTCGACGGGGTTCTCCCGCTTCGAGCTCCTGTACGGCAGGCGAGTCCGGGGACCCCTTGGGTTGGTAAGAGAATCCTGGGAAGAGGAGCCGAACCCTTCTGAAGTGTCCATAGTGGAGTATGTCATGCGCTTCCGTGACAAGATGCAGACCTTGACGCAGTTGGTGCATGACAACATGACGCAGGCTCAGGCTGACCAGAAGCACTGGTACGACCAGAACGCCCGGGAGCGGACCTACCACGTGGGTCAAAAGGTGTGGGTGCTGGTCCCCGTACCAACGGATAAGCTTCAGGCAGCCTGGGAGGGCCCGTACGTCGTCCACCAACAGTTCAACCCGGTCACTTACGTGGTCACGCTTGACCACGCTCGGGGTAGGCGAAAGGCCTTTCACGTCAACATGATGAAGGCTCATCACGAACGTGAACCTTTCGTCCTACCGGTCTGCAGCTTGCCCGAAGACGGTGAGGAAGACACCCTCCTGGACTTGCTGGCCCAAGCCAAGGCCAATGGGTCCATCGAGGATGTGGAGGTAAGCGCCTCGTTAAAGGGAACCTGTCACCCCATTTTTTGAGATTAAGCTATAAATACTGTTAAATAGGGCCTGCGCTGTGTGTTCCTATAGTGTATGTAGTGTACCCCGATTCCCCATGTATGCTGAGAAATAACTTACCAAAGTCGCCGTTTTCGCCTGTCAATCAGGCTGGTCAGGTCGGGAGGGCGTGGTGACATCGCTGATTCTTCCTCAGCTTTACGTTGGTGGCGTAGTGGCGTAGTGGTGAAGACACAGCGCGCGATCTGCGCTGTCATCCCTTTCGTCGGTGGGGGCGGCCATCTTCCTGGGGCCGCGCGTGCGCAGATCGAGTGCTCTGCTGCACGGGGCTTCAGGAAAATGGCCGCGGGATGCCGCGCGTGCGCATTAGAGATCGCGGCGGCCATTTTCCCAAAGCCGAGATGCAAACTCGGCTTTGGGAAAATGGCCGCCGCGATCTCTAATGCGCACGCGCGGCATCCCGCGGCCATTTTCCTGAAGCCCCGTGCAGCAGAGCACTCGATCTGCGCACGCGCGGCCCCAGGAAGATGGCCGCCCCCACCGACGAAAGGGATGACAGCGCAGATCGCGCGCTGTGTCTTCACCACTACGCCACTACGCCACCAACGTAAAGCTGAGGAAGAACCAGCGATGTCACCACGCCCTCCCGACCTGACCAGCCTGATTGACAGGCGAAAACGGCGACTTTGGTAAGTTATTTCTCAGCATACATGGGGAATCGGGGTACACTACATACACTATAGGAACACACAGCGCAGGCCCTATTTAACAGTATTTATAGCTTAATCTCAAAAAACGGGGTGACAGGTTCCCTTTAACTGAACCCCAGCGGGTGCAGTTGCAAACCACACTGGAACCTTTCCGGGTCGTGTTCTCCAACCGACCTGGGAGGACTGAGTTAGCAGTCCACGAGGTGGACACCGGGAATCACGCCCCACTATGGCGAACACCCTATCGAATCTCTGACCAGGTGCAGCAGATTATGCGCCAAGAGATTGATGAGATGTTACAGCTGGGGGTGATTCGACGGTCAAAGAGTGCGTGGGCCTCACCTGTAGTTCTCGTGCCAAAGAAGGACCGGACCACCCGGTTCTGCGTGGACTACAGGGGACTCAACGCCATCACAGCCTCTGACGCGCACCCCATGCCGCGCATCGAGGAGCTGCTTGAGAAGTTAGCTGGCGCAAAATACCTGACAATAATGGATTTGAGTAGAGGATACTGGCAGATTCCCCTGAGCCCCGAGGCGCAGGAGAAGTCCGCCTTTATCACGCCCTTCGGACTGTACGAGTCTACGGTCATGCCCTTCGGCATGAAGAATGCCCCTGCCACTTTCCAGCGGATGGTCAACCTCCTGCTTCAGGGACTGGAGACGTACGCCGTGGCGTACTTGGATGACATTGCCATCTTCAGTCCCTCCTGGAAGGAACACCTGCAGCATCTCGAGGAGGTGCTCAGGCGAATTCACCAAGCAGGACTGACTATCAAGCCGGGAAAGTGCCAGATGGGCATGAGGGAGGTTCACTACCTGGGGCACCGGGTAGGCGGGAACACCCTGAAGCCAGAGCCTGACAAAGTGGGAGTGATCGTGAACTGGCCCACTCCCGTGACCAAGAAACAGGTGATGTCCTTCTTGGGCACTGCAGGGTACTATAGGCGCTTCGTAAAGCACTATAGTAGCCTGGCAAAACCTTTGACGGACCTCACCAGGAAGAAGCTACCTCACATTGTCAACTGGACAGATGGCTGAGAGGGGGCCTTCCAGGCGTTGAAAACTGCACTGTGCAACGCCCCTGTGTTGAAAGCCGTCGACAGCAGTCGACCGTTCCTGGTGCAGACCGACGCCAGCGAGTTTGGCCTTGGTGCTGTACTCAGCCAGGTTGACTCGGAGGACCAAGAGCACCCCGTGTTATATCTGAGCCGGAAACTTTTGCCGAGGGAAGTGGCCTACTCCACCATCGAGAAGGAGTGCCTGGCCATAGTCTGGGCCCTGCAGCGCTTGCAGCCCTACTTGTACGGTCACACCTTCACTGTGGTGACCGACCACAACCCTCTGCGCTGGCTAAATGCCATGTGTGGAACCAACGGCAGGTTGCTACGCTGGAGCCTTGCCCTTCAGCAGTTTGACTTCACCATTGAACATAAAACGGGCAAAGAGCATGGGAATGCAGATGGACTCTCCCGCCAGGGTGAACCTACTGAGGTGCCCATGGAGGCATACCGTGGGGTACTGCCTCCCTAGCGCACACCAAAAGGGGGAGGTGTCACGATATGGTATGAAATATCATATAAGTTTAGTTGCTCGTCAGCTCATGAGGTGGGCTAAACCCCCCCTTCACTAGCTGACTCTACTTGTTTCTCTCTGGGCTACGGACTGTATGCTAGAAGGGGGTTTTATTGCTCTGGGGTCGTAAATTCCAGGCTCAGAGGAAAGTCCCTCACCCCTCCCACATTCTCTAGTTCAAACTGGAAAAGTGGCTCCAAGATTCAGGAAAGATTCTTTGTTTAGTTTTTGTTAGATATTAGGCAAACGATTTAAGCTAGGAACACGAAAATATATATTCGTAGTCTCACTCGGTGTATCTACACATCCCATGAATCTCGGGCTTCTAACTCCGTCGGGTAAAGAAGTAGGGTTTTCTCTGTAAATATGTATCCCAGATAGGACATATTTGATCTCATTAGAATGCTCATGTTAATCCGAGATGAATTATGAGTATGTTAGGACTCTGACATGTTTTGTAGTGAAGTTATAGAAATCAGAGGAAATAGTTTAAAGTTTAGGCAGAATGTAGAGAGAGGAGGGTCTGGATAAGCCAGCCTTTTTGTGATGTCACAGCCTGGAAAGTATAACTGGCTGCACACATCCCCAGCTGGGGGTCTGCTAGATTTCTTCCTGACTTCTTGTCCTCTCCTGAAGCCAGCAGCATCCCATGGACTGGGATATATGGAAACTGCCTTAGCCTGATTGCCTGCAATGCTTTTAACATGTGAGTGTTATCTTTTCTCTTTTATTCCCTTTATGTTATAATTACCCATGTACATATTTGCAATTGTCTCATTTGTAATTTCTTTATAAAATATTTTTGATAAAGCACTGCCTCCAATGGAATATACTATTATATATTAGTTCGTTCATCCATGCTCTAAACTTACCCAGTCTTCTGAAGGGAAATACGCTACTGTTACTGTTGTGTTGGGTTAGCTTCGGACCCGTTTAATCGAAGCTGGTGGCAGTGATACCGATAGTGTGCAGACTTTTGGGTGATGCTGAAGCGGCTGCGGGGTTAATAATTATTGTTCCTGCCTGAGTGGGAGTAGTTATCGCGTCGCTGCAGCGTGCCCAATAGCCAGTACATAGCAGGCAGCCTTTCTGGCGACTAATTACCCAGGGTGCAGTACCTAATCTGACCTGAGAGTAAGGGGGCGCCAGAGAACTGCAAGTGTTAAGTGGAACTGTAAGCGGGATATACATAAATCCCTGCAGTTCGTGGTATATAGAAAAGCAGTGGGATACCTAGAATAAGCCCCTGCTGTAAACTAAGAGGTCAATAGCCTTGTGTGTGGTTTTTTCATCACATCGTGGAGTGGAGGGATACCTAGGATAAGCCCCCCTGCACATGTGATAGCCGTCTGTTGGCCTAAAGTCACCCCAACCCGTGACGTAGGGGTGACGGTCACGGTGTGAATCCTGACCCATTGGTGACAGCGGTCAGGGGAATCGTGACAGTATGTGCTGTGTGTATATACATGTATGTGTATGTGCTGTGTGTATGTACATGTATGTGTATGTGCTGTGTGTATATACATGTATGTGTATGTGCTGTGTGTATATACATGTATGTGTGTGTGCTGTGTATATACATGTATGTGTATGTGCTGTGTGTATATACATGTATGTGTGTATGTGCTGTGTGTATATACATGTATGTGTGTATCCTGTGTATATACATGTATGTGTATGTGCTGTGTGTATATACATGTATGTGTGTATGTGCTGTGTGTATATACATGTATGTGTGTATGTGCTGTGTGTATATACATGTATGTGTGTATGTGCTGTGTGTATATACATGTATGTGTGTATGTGCTGTGTGTATATACATGTATGTGTGTGTGCTGTGTGTATATACATGTATGTGTGTGTGCTGTGTATATACATGTATGTGTGTGTGTGCTGTGTGTATATACATGTATGTGTGTGTGTGCTGTGAGTATATACATGTATGTGTGTGTCCTGTGTGTATATACATGTATGTGTGTGTATATGCTGTGTGTATAAACATGTATGTGTATGTGCTGTGTGTATATACAGTGGGGCAAAAAAGTATTTAGTCAGTCAGCAATAGTGCAAGTTCCACCACTTAAAAAGATGAGAGGCGTCTGTAATTTACATCATAGGTAGACCTCAACTATGGGAGACAAACTGAGAAAAAAAAATCCAGAAAATCACATTGTCTGTTTTTTTAACAATTTATTTGCATATTATGGTGGAAAATAAGTATTTGGTCAGAAACAAACAATCAAGATTTCTGGCTCTCACAGACCTGTAACTTTTCTTTAAGAGTCTCCTCTTTCCTCCACTCATTACCTGTAGTAATGGCACCTGTTTAAACTTGTTATCAGTATAAAAGACACCTGTGCACACCCTCAAACAGTCTGACTCCAAACTCCACTATGGTGAAGACCAAAGAGCTGTCAAAGGACACCAGAAACAAAATTGTAGCCCTGCACCAGGCTGGGAAGACTGAATCTGCAATAGCCAACCAGCTTGGAGTGAAGAAATCAACAGTGGGAGCAATAATTAGAAAATGGAAGACATACAAGACCACTGATAATCTCCCTCGATCTGGGGCTCCACGCAAATTCCCACCCCGTGGGGTCAGAATGATCACAAGAACGGTGAGCAAAAATCCCAGAACCACGCGGGGGGACCTAGTGAATGAACTGCAGAGAGCTGGGACCAATGTAACAAGGCCTACCATAAGTAACACACTACGCCACCATGGACTCAGATCCTGCAGTGCCAGACGTGTCCCACTGCTTAAGCCAGTACATGTCCGGGCCCGTCTGAAGTTTGCTAGAGAGCATTTGGATGATCCAGAGGAGTTTTGGGAGAATGTCCTATGGTCTGATGAAACCAAACTGGAACTGTTTGGTAGAAACACAACTTGTCGTGTTTGGAGGAAAAAGAATACTGAGTTGCATCCATCAAACACCATACCTACTGTAAAGCATGGTGGTGGAAACATCATGCTTTGGGGCTGTTTCTCTGCAAAGGAGCCAGGACGACTGATCTGGGTACATGAAAGAATGAATGGGGCCATGTATCGTGAGATTTTGAGTGCAAACCTCCTTCCATCAGCAAGGGCATTGAAGATTAAACGTGGCTGGGTCTTTCAACATGACAATGATCCAAAGCACACCGCCAGGGCAACGAAGGAGTGGCTTCGTAAGAAGCATTTCAAGGTCCTGGAGTGGCCTAGCCAGTCTCCAGATCTCAACCCTATAGAAAACCTTTGGAGGGAGTTGAAAGTCCGTGTTGCCAAGCGAAAAGCCAAAAACATCACTGCTCTAGAGGAGATCTGCATGGAGGAATGGGCCAACATACCAACAACAGTGTGTGGCAACCTTGTGAAGACTTACAGAAAACGTTTGACCTCTGTCATTGCCAACAAAGGATATATTACAAAGTATTGAGATGAAATTTTGTTTCTGACCAAATACTTATTTTCCACCATAATATGCAAATAAATTGTTAAAAAAACAGACAATGTGATTTTCTGGATTTTTTTTTCTCAGTTTGTCTCCCATAGTTGAGGTCTACCTATGATGTAAATTACAGACGCCTCTCATCTTTTTAATTGGTGGAACTTGCACTATTGCTGACTGACTAAATACTTTTTTGCCCCACTGTACATGTATGTGTGTATGTGCTGTGTGTATATACATGTATGTGTGTGTGCTGTGTGTATATACATGTATGTGTGTGTGCTGTGTGTATATACATGTATGTGTGTGCTGTGTGTATACATGTATGTGTGCTGTGTGTATACACATGTATATGTGTGCTGTGTGTATATACATGTGTGTGTGCTGTGTGTATATACATGTATGTGTGTGGTGTGTATATACATGTATGTGTGTGTGCTGTGTGTATACATGTATGTGTGTGCTGTGTGTATATACATGTATGTGTGTGTGCTGTGTGTATACATGTATGTGTGTGCTGTGTGTATATACATGTATGTGTGTGTGCTGTGTGTATACATGTATGTGTGTGCTGTGTGTATATACATGTATATATATGTGCTGTGTGTATATACATGTATATGTATGTGCTGTGTGTATATACATGTATGTGTGTGTGCTGTGTATATATACATGTATGTGTGTGCTGTGTGTATTGGCAGACGCGGTACTGATTAAGGTACGCGTCTCTGACTGGGGAGCACTTATAGAGAGCTGCACGAAAAGGTGGTCTGTGCCAGTTCCCCCCTAGCATCACTCCCCCTTAGTGATGCACTAATTGGAAGACCCCCAGCCGGCCAGTGGGCACTAGAGGGGGGGGGGGCCTACGGCCACTCCTACAGGGGTTAAATCCAGGTGTCCGGCCGGAAACTTTCTCTTTCACTCCCGGCAGGACACCTGGAAGCTTTTGTCCCTGCATCCCTGTAGTAATGTCGGACCCCCTGGTCGAGGCCCTGCGGAAAGGATTGGAACAGAGAGGTGAGCACTGGCTTCAGGCCATCCTTACCGGCCTCAGGGCTCACCTCCCTGGGCCTTCTCCCGACCCCGCTCTGTCTTTCCTCACCTCTTTGTCCCCTGGTCCCGTAGGTCCGTCCTCCATTACCCCGTCGCCCTCTGGTCCCCTAGGTCCGTCCCCCAGTATCCCTTCTCCAGGGATGTTCTCCCTCACCCCTCCGCCCTCGGCCCCCCTCAGGCCTAGCTCACCTCCAATACCTTCGGGAGCACCCTGTGGTCCGTCGTTTGGTCCGGCCCCGATCGCTGGGCAGGGGCCCCTCTCTGTGCCGCTGCCGGTATCGGGGCCCCTCGGCTGTAGATGGTCAGGGGGCCTCTCGAAGGCGGCGGGGGAGAGCCGGGCGTCGCACCCGTCGGAGGGTGACCGGCGTCTCATCGCCGGCTCTTGTCCGGACTCCGGGGGGGGGCGGAGGGCAGCGATGGGCAGCCGGCGCCGGTTGCTCCGTCCCGGCTGTGCGGGGCTTCATCGGGCGGTGCCCGGCGGCGGGCGGTGTCGCCCCCTTCCCCGGCCGCTCCGGAGAGGCCGGTGGTGGCGCCGGGTGGCAGGCGATCTGCCCGCTTACCCCGCGCCCCGGAGCGGCTCCAGGTCGGGGATGGGAGGGCCTCTCCGCCTCGCAGCTGCAGGCGTCTTCCGGAGGCCTCGGGCACCGCTCGGAGCTCTGGGGAGGCTCCGCCCAGCCACTTCCGGTCCCTGCCCAGCCACTTCCGGTCACCGCAGATCAGCGCTGAACACAGCGCTGGCCAGTCCTCGGTTGCCTTCCCTGCGGGCACATATACGCCGCCCGCAGGGGGTAACCTGGGGCTTGGTTTTAACACTTCATGTTCCCCAGAGCGCGCTGTTCGGTCAAACTCGACCGATCAGCGTGCTCATTTATCACCTGGCGTGACCTCCAGCTTACCCCCGGCAGGCGCAGCACTGATGCCTGTACGGGGGTATCAGGGGTCAGGCCGGATAGGTCACAGGGCGGCTGAAGAGCGCGTTGTTCGGTCCCATGGGACCGAGCAAGGCGCTCAACAGCCGCGCAGCGGGAATCACGGCGACTTCTCAGTAAACGCACCAAGCACAGACACATTATCACCTCCCCACACTGCCCAAAATCTTAATAAAAAGCTTCCGTGTACCACCGCCCCGTCAAATCCCAGCAATGGGGAGGAATATGGTTACCTCCTGACGCCCCCCCTTCCGATTAGCACTACAGGACCATCTACGGCCAATTATCCCCCTCTGTCTACTGATAGAATCCCCCCCATTGCACCGCATAACAACGGCGGACGAAGGCGTAGACGCCGCACGTCCTCCCAATCTTCCTCCGATAACTCCCGGCGCCGTTCCCGACACTCCTCTAAACACCCCTCCCGTCACCGCCGCAGACGCAACTCCCATAGGAGCCGCCGCAGATCCCGGGCCACAGGATGGCCGTCATCAGCAACATCCGAGGGGTCCGAGGTATCGCTAAGTCCGGATAGGAGTCATCGTGCACGTGGCAAGTCCTCTAAATCGCGGGCACCCTCTAAGGCTTTCAGCCGGGGAGAACAATCCCCCGCGGCTTCCAGCCACAACTACCACCGCGCAGTCGCTGAAGAGAGAGCCATTAATCCGCCACTATGTGGTAGTAATCGGGCTCCAACGCACGATACTCAGTGCATCGGCCAGCACATCGGCCAGTCCCACGCTGTAGCGGGAGCCAGAGTTTCCCCGTCCTGCGACATCCCCCCGTCAACATCTGCGGGGGTTCCTCCAGGATCGGTGTCCACTCGTCCAGAGTCACACAGCGGTGAGTGTACCAAGGATAGCGAGGAAACGTTACGCTACGGGGTTAATGTAAAGGAAATGGAGCTAACTTCAGCGTTAAAGGAGATAATCCTACAATTATCTCAGGCAAGGGGAAATGTGGTGAACAACACAACACCACAATCCGCTAACCTACACAAAGACGCCTTCTTCTGCGGGATCAGTCCGCTAGGCGCTCATATAGATCAGGAAACTAGACTGAAGATATGGAGCAACGATTACATAGATATATGGTCGCTGTTATCAGCCGACCAACAAACGGTGGATAGAGCTAACGATAGGGGTTTTGATAGGGGGAGATCGAAAATTGCTCTAACCATGAATAATTGGCTCCAGGCCTTCGCAGTATTGGGCTGTATTATGGGCCAGAAACATCCGGAACGCTGCTCCGAATTGTTTATATATCAGGACATGATATATAGTTCATACAAGTCGCACGGCGGTTCAGCCTGGCGACGGTACGACGAAGAGTTCCGCAGGCGTCTGGCCCTACAGCCCGATCTAGGCTGGGGGGTAAAAGCGACAGACATGTGGTTGCGTATGATGTTGTCTAAAAAGCAGCCACGACCACTCATTACTCCGGAGCCGCAGGTCAGAACTCAGCGGTCGTGCGAAAACCCGGGGCCTGCTGGCTATATAACGAGGGAAACTGCCGTTTCCACGCGCTATGCAAATTCAGACACGAATGCTCCGCTTGCGGGGGGGGGGACACCAAGCATCGAGGTGCACTCGTCAGCCGCACAAAGGGCCTACAAGGCAGAACCCCAGTAAGCGTAACCGCGATGGCCCCCTGGCTAAAGCTCTACCCCAATAAGAAAGCGGCTCAGCAGCTGCAGGCGGGATTCACCGACGGTTTCTTTATACCCTTTAGGCTAACAAGAACGCCAACCCTATCCGATAACCTTAAATCAGCTCGCGAATTCCCCAAAATTCTTAGGCAAAAAATTGAAAAGGAGGTAGAATTGGGTAGGGTAGCAGGCCCCTTTACGTCGCTCCCCTTCAAAAACATTAAAATATCACCGTTAGGCATTATACCAAAAAAGGAACCCGGTAAATACCGCCTAATCCATCATTTATCCCACCCAAAGGGCGATTCGGTTAACGATGCAATCACCCCAGAAGAAGCTTCTGTCTCATACGCGTCTTTTGATAAGGCGGTTGAATTAGTGCGGGCAGCCGGGACCGGCGCCCTGCTAGCCAAATCGGACATTGAATCGGCATTCCGTTTACTACCCGTGCACCCCGAATGTTTCCACCTTCTGGGCTGCAAAGTGGACCAATACTATTACTTCGACATGTGCCTCCCGATGGGATGTTCCATCTCATGTCACTATTTCGAGCTGTTCAGCACCTTCCTAGATTGGGTTGTTCGGTACGAGACGGGCAGTAAATCCCTAATTCACTACCTCGACGATTTCCTGTTCGTCGGCCCCAGAAATTCTAAACTCTGCTTCGATCTACTAGAAAAATTCAAATCCATATCTCTCAAATTCGGCGTGCCATTGTCACCGGAGAAAACGGAGGGTCCATGTAATGTATTGCCCTTTCTGGGCATTGAAATAGATACCAACAGGATGGTGTTCCGCTTACCGGAGGATAAAATACAAAAAACCCTGCAAATGTTGAAAGGCTTCCGCGAAGTTAAAAAGGTAACCCTACAGCAAATGCAGGCGTTATTGGGTCTACTGACATTCGCCTGCCGGGTAATGCCGGTCGGCAGAGCATTCTCACGCAGACTATCTCTGGCAACAAAAGGCGCTTCTCAGCCCGGCCATAGAATTAGGCTCACTCGTTCGCTAAAAGCAGATCTGCTGGTATGGCAGACGTTCCTACAATCGTACAACGGTCACACGTGCGTCATGGCTAAAGAGATCACAAGCGAGGATTTAGGGCTGAAAATAGGGTGGAACAAAAAAGAGGGTTTCGCAGCAATCTATAAAAACCAATGGTGCAAATCTGGTTGGCCATAGAGAGATGGATGACAACAAAGTGGGGGCAAGATCCGGCCCTATGGGAATTGTTTGCGGTAGTAGCAGCGTTGGAGATATGGGCCGATCAGTTGAGGAACATGAACATTCGTTTCCAAACTAAAAATGTGAAAACAGCGAAGAGTTTAAATCACATGTCTTCTTCATCCTTGCCCATACTTGCTCTTTTGCGACGGCTTGCGCTGTTATGCCTAGAAAACAATATTTGGTGTAGAGCCACCGTGGTGGCGGAGGTTGACGAGAATATCATTAACCCATTGTTATTTTCCAATTGGCAGGATTTCAGAATCCAGCAGCCCAACACGCAACCCCGGGGTATTCTGTGTCCACAGTCCCTGTGGGACACAGTAGCCAATCATTGATGCCCTTAATCCGGGCCTCCGTTTCGCCAGCTACCTGGCAGGTGTATGGTAAGGCTTGGGAGGAGTGGTGCTCACTAATTCAGGGTAGGCCAGTCGATAAATGCAACCGAGCACGAAGCGCGGTGACAACTGATTTTCTAATGCGGATGAGAGAAGATGGGGCGTCGGGCACCTCGGCACAACGGAAATTATCGGGGCTAGCATTTTTCTTTCAATTATTGGGATGGGTAGACGTAACTAAGTCCTTCTGCATAAGACAAGCCATAAAAGGTTGGAAAAGGCTTCAGCCGAGCCATGAATGTCGCCGCCCCATTTCTCTGAGACTATTGCAGGACCTGATTGCTATATCCCCGTCGGTCTGCTCATCGCAATACGAGGCAGCCCTCTTATCGGCAGCTTTTGCGACCGTCTTTTTCGGAGCACTGCGTATCAGTGAATTGCTACCGCGGGCAAAAAACGCGTCGGAAGGAGGCCTAATTAATGAGGACATGGTAATATGCAGCGACGCCCTGCGCATCAGGGTTAGAAAATCCAAATGCGATCCCACTGGTAGGGGTACATGGGTCCTCGTTAACTCCACAGAGGGCCCAGCTTGTCCGCTAAAAATGGTTAGAAGATACACCGGGATAAGACACGCTGGTAGATTTTTCTTCACTCATACAGACGGGTCCCCTCTGACCAAGTACCAATTCCAGGCGATGTTCAAGCTATGCTTGGAAAAAACCGGCGCTAATGCAAACGAGTACGGAACACATTCGTTCCGCATTGGGGCAGCCACAGAAGCGGCTAGGGCAGGAGTGTCAGAGGCCGAGGTGCAGAGAATGGGTCGTTGGAAGTCCGCATGCTTCGCCAGATACATAAGACCTGACTTGCTTAATTAACATGTGTTGTCTCTTACAGGGGTTGAAGTTTGGGTTGTAGGAGATTCCTACGTTTACTGGGCCGAAAAGAGGGCCAAACTGCGGCCAGGAGGAACAAATCTTTACCTCCCGGGCATAAAAGTGAACTGGAGGGGTGTCAGAGGCCTCCAGTGGAAACAGGCGTTTAAAGAGATGGTTGGAATAGCAGGGATGGCGGAACACCCGGTGATAATGGTGGTACACGCGAGTGGCAATGACCTCGGCAAACAAAAGGTGGCCGAATTGTACAAATGGGTGACAACGGATATGGATCGGTTCAGCTGTCTATTCAGGAACATGATACTGGTGTGGTCGGATATAACACCACGGGCCGTCTGGCGAGGAGTAAGAGATAAAAAAGCCATAGAGCGGACAAGAAGGAAATTCAACGCGCGGATTGGAAAATATGTGAGAGGAAGAGGCGGTATCGTGATTCGTCACCGCCCGCTACAAGGGGATAACACGCCACAATTAAGACCGGACGGAGTTCACCTAACGGACATTGGCATCGATATTTTTCTGTCTGATTTACAGGATGGGGTTGAACAGGCCTTAGCATCGAGGGGGGGGGGGTCGGAGTCCCGCGTAGGTAATACACGGGATCCTCCGTGGCGGAAAAAGCGGAGGAGGGCAAAGGTCGTAACCGCTCGTTAGGCCAATTCCCCTGTCGATCACGGACAGGAGCTCGGCGCGAGCCGCTCGTTACGATATGTAATTGCCCTTTCTCTGCTTATTTAATTAATAAACTGTGACCGACCTGTTCAACCCACCTAGGACTGTGTGTGTTTCATTACGGGATTGATGGGAGGGGGGAAGGCACTGGTTACGACAACCAGGTCTCCACAGTCATACATGTATGTGTGTGTGCTGTGTATATATACATGTATGTGTGTGTACAGGAACACATGGGCTACTTGCACAGTGAACAAGTCTGTATGATCATGTTCACACACCACCAAGAAACCTGAAGACACAAAAGAGAATGGTAAAACCAAAAACACTCAGTTTGAAAAAATGTTGCAGTAATCCGCAAGTGCTAGTAAAAGATGTAAAAAACAGGGTATTTTTTTGCAAAAAATGTATACTAAGCTGCTCTACCAATCTTCACGGTATACCCTTATCAGAGCAGTCCTAACTAATGTATGCAATCCCTATCTGATGTATTTAAAAACCTGATCATCTGTATATAACCTGTGTGAACAGGGTTCAGAGAGGAAAAATCCATGTGTGCATACAGAGTAGAACAGCTTTTGTGCAGATAGCCCAAGAGGAGTGGTGGAACTCCCCAGTCTTGTAGACACAAGAGAACAATCATGGAAACAGGAACACATAGTAACATAGTAACATAGTTAGTAAGGCCGAAAAAAGACATTTGTCCATCCAGTTCAGCCTATATTCCATCATAATAAATACCCAGATCTACGTCCTTCTACAGAACCTAATAATTGTATGATACAATATTGTTCTGCTCCAGGAAGACATCCAGGCCTCTCTTGAACCCCTCGACTGAGTTCGCCATCACCACCTCCTCAGGCAAGCAATTCCAGATTCTCGCTGCCCTAACAGTAAAGAATCCTCTTCTATGTTGGTGGAAAAACCTTCTCTCCTCCAGACGCAAAGAATGCCCCCTTGTGCCCGTCACCTTCCTTGGTATAAACAGATCCTCAGCGAGATATTTGTATTGTCCCCTTATATACTTATACATGGTTATTAGATCGCCCCTCAGTCGTCTTTTTTCTAGACTAAATAATCCTAATTTCGCTAATCTATCTGGGTATTGTAGTTCTCCCATCCCCTTTATTAATTTTGTTGCCCTCCTTTGTACTCTCTCTAGTTCCATTATATCCTTCCTGAGCACCGGTGCCCAAAACTGGACACAGTACTCCATGTGCGGTCTAACTAGGGATTTGTACAGAGGCAGTATAATGCTCTCATCATGTGTATCCAGACCTCTTTTAATGCACCCCATGATCCTGTTTGCCTTGGCAGCTGCTGCCTGGCACTGGCTGCTCCAGGTAAGTTTATCATTAACTAGGATCCCCAAGTCCTTCTCCCTGTCAGATTTACCCAGTGGTTTCCCGTTCAGTGTGTAATGGTGATATTGATTCCTTCTCCCCATGTGTATAACCTTACATTTATCATTGTTAAACCTCATCTGCCACCTTTCAGCCCAAGTTTCCAACTTATCCAGATCCATCTGTAGCAGAATACTATCTTCTCTTGTATTAACTGCTTTACATAGTTTTGTATCATCTGCAAATATCGATATTTTACTGTGTAAACCTTCTACCAGATCATTAATGAATATGTTGAAGAGAACAGGTCCCAATACTGACCCCTGCGGTACCCCACTGGTCACAGCGACCCAGTTAGAGACTATACCATTTATAACCACCCTCTACTTTCTATCACTAAGCCAGTTACTAACCCATTTACACACATTTTCCCCCAGACCAAGCATTCTCATTTTGTGTACCAACCTCTTGTGCGGCACGGTATCAAACGCTTTGGAAAAATCGAGATATACCACGTCCAATGACTCACCGTGGTCCAGCCTATAGCTTACCTCTTCATAAAAACTGATTAGATTGGTTTGACAGGAGCGATTTCTCATAAACCCATGCTGATATGGAGTTAAACAGTTATTCTCATTGAGATAATCCAGAATAACATCCCTCAGAAACCCTTCAAATATTTTACCAACAATAGAGGTTAGACTTACTGGCCTATAATTTCCAGGTTCACTTTTAGAGCCCTTTTTGAATATTGGCACCACATTTGCTATGCGCCAGTCCTGCGGAACAGACCCTGTCGCTATAGAGTCACTAAAAATAAGAAATAATGGTTTATCTATTACATTACTTAGTTCTCTTAGTACTCGTGGGTGTATGCCATCCGGACCCGGAGATTTATCTATTTTAATCTTATTTAGCCGGTTTCGCACCTCTTCTTGGGTTAGATTGGTGACCCTTAATATAGGGTTTTCATTGTTTCTTGGGATTTCACCTAGCATTTCATTTTCCACCGTGAATACCGTGGAGAAGAAGGAGTTTAATATGTTAGCTTTTTCCTCGTCATCTACAACCATTCTTTCCTCACTATTTTTTAAGGGGCCTACATTTTCAGTTTTTATTCTTTTACTATTGATATAGTTGAAGAACAGTTTGGGATTAGTTTTACTCTCCTTAGCAATGTGCTTCTCTGTTTCCTTTTTGGCAGCTTTAATTAGTTTTTTAGATAAAGTATTTTTCTCCCTATAGTTTTTTAGAGCTTCAATGGTGCCATCCTGCTTTAGTAGTGCAAATGCTTTCTTTTTACTGTTAATTGCCTGTCTTACTTCTTTGTTTAGCCACATTGGGTTTTTCCTATTTCTAGTCCTTTTATTCCCACAAGGTATAAACCGCTTACACTGCCTATTTAGGATGTTCTTAAACATTTCCCATTTATTATCTGTATTCTCATTTCTGAGGATATTGTCCCAGTCTACCAGATTAAGGGCATCTCTAAGCTGTTCAAACTTTGCCTTCCTAAAGTTCAATGTTTTTGTGACTCCCTGACAAGTCCCCCTAGTGAAAGACAGGTGAAACTGCACAATATTGTGGTCGCTATTTCCTAAATGCCCGACCACCTGCAGATTTGTTATTCTGTCAGGTCTATTAGATAGTATTAGGTCTAAAAGTGCTGCTCCTCTGGTTGGATTCTGCACCAATTGTGAAAGATAATTTTTCTTGGTTATTAGCAGAAACCTGTTGCCTTTATGGGTTTCACAGGTTTCTGTTTCCCAGTTAATATCCGGGTAGTTAAAGTCCCCCATAACCAGGACCTCATTATGGGTTGCAGCTTCATCTATCTGCTTTAGAAGTAGACTTTCCATGCTTTCTGTTATATTTGGGGGTTTGTAACAGACCCCAATGAGAATTTTGTTACCATTTTTCCCTCCATGAATTTCAACCCATATGGACTCGACATCCTCATTTCCTTCGCTAATATCCTCCCTTAAAGTGGACTTTAGACAAGACTTTACATAGAGACAAACCCCTCCTCCTCTCCGATTTTTACGATCCTTTCTAAACAGACTGTAACCCTGTAAGTTAACTGCCCAGTCATAGCTTTCATCTAACCATGTCTCGGTTATTCCCACTATGTCAAAGTTACCTGTAGATATTTCTGCTTCTAGTTCTTCCATCTTGTTTGTCAGGCTTTTGGCGTTTGCGAGCATGCAGTTTAGAGGATTTTGTTTTGTTCCAATCTCCTCACTGTGGATTGTTTTAGAAATGTTCTTACCTCCCTTCTGAGTATGTTTTCCTGGGTCGTCTTTGTTCGAGGGCTACTTGCACAGTGAACAAGTCTGTAAGAACATGTTCACACATTTTTTCAAACTGAGTGTTTTTGGTTTTACCATTCTCTTTTGTGTCTTCATGTATGTGTGTGTGCTGTGTGTATATACATGTATGTGTATGTGCTGTGTATATACATGTATGTGTATGTGCTGTGTGTATATACATGTATGTGTGTATGTGCTGTGTGTATATACATGTATGTGTGTGTGTGTGCTGTGTGTATATACATGTATGTGTGTGTGCTGTGTGTATATACTTGTATGTGTGTGTGCTGTGTGTATATACATGTATGTGTGTGTGCTGTGTATATACATGTATGTGTGTATGTGCTGTGTGTATATACATGTATGTGTGTATCCTGTGTATATACATGTATGTGTATGTGCTGTGTGTATATACATGTATGTGTGTATCCTGTGTATATACATGTATGTGTGTATGTGCTGTGTGTATATACATGTATGTGTGTATCCTGTGTATATACATGTATGTGTGTATGTGCTCTGTGTATATACATGTATGTGTGTATGTGCTGTGTGTATATACATGTATGTGTATGTGCTGTGTGTATATACATGTATGTGTATGTGCTGTGTGTATATACATGTATGTGTATGTGCTGTGTGTATATACATGTATGTGTGTATGTGCTGTGTGTATATACATGTATGTGTGTATCCTGTGTATATACATGTATGTGTATGTGCTGTGTGTATATACATGTATGTGTGTATGTGCTGTGTGTATATACATGTATGTGTGTATGTGCTGTGTGTATATACATGTATGTGTGTATGTGCTGTGTGTATATACATGTATGTGTATGTGCTGTGTGTATATACATGTATGTGTATGTGCTGTGTGTATATACATGTATGTGTGTATCCTGTGTATATACATGTATGTGTGTGTGCTGTGTGTATATACATGTATGTGTGTGTGCTGTGATTATACACATGTATGCATGTGCTGTGTGTATATACATGTATGTGTGTGTGCTGTGTGTATATACATGTATACATGTATGTGTGTGTGCTGTGTGTATATACATGTGTGTGTCCTGTGTGTATATACATGTATGTGTGTGTGCTGTTTGTATATACATGTATGTGTTGTGTATATACATGTATGTGTGTATGTGCTGTGTGTATATACATGTATGTGTGTGTGCTGTGTGTATATACATGTATGTGTGTGTGCTGTGTATATTCATGTATGTTTATGTGCTGTGTGTATATACATGTATGTGTGTGTGCTGTGTGTATATACATGTGTGTATCTGCTGTGTGTATATACATGTATGTGTGTGTGTGCTGTGTGTATATACATGTATGTGTGTATGTGCTGTGTGTATATACATGTATGTGTATGTGCTGTGTGTATATACATGTGTGTGTATGTGCTGTGTGTGTATATACATGTATGTGTGTGTGCTGTGTGTATATACATGTATGTGTGTATGTGCTGTGCGTATATACATGTATGTGTATGTGCTGTGTGTATATACATGTATGTGTGTGTGCTGTGTGTATATACATGTATGTGTGTGTGCTGTGTGTATATACATGTATGTGTGTGTGTGCTGTGTATATATACATGTATGTGTGTGTGCTGTGTGTATATACATGTATGTGTGTGTGCTGTGTGTATATACATGTATGTGTGTGTCCTGTGTGTATATACATGTATGTGTGTGTCCTGTGTGTATATACATGTATGTGTGTGTGCTGTTTGTATATACATGTATGTGTTGTGTATATACATGTATGTGTGTGTGCTGTGTGTATATACATGTATGTGTGTGTGCTGTGTGTATATACATGTATGTGTGTATGTGCTGTGCGTATATACATGTATGTGTATGTGCTGTGTGTATATACATATATGTGTGTGTGCTGTGTGTATATACATGTGTGTATCTGCTGTGTGTATATACATGTATGTGTGTATGTGCTGTGTGTATATACATGTATGTGTGTATGTGCTGTGTGTATATACATGTATGTGTGTGTGCTTTATGTATATGCATGTGTGTGTATGTGCTGTGTGTGTATATACATGTATGTGTGTATGTGCTGTGTGTGTATATACATGTATGTGTGTATGTGCTGTGCGTATATACATGTATGTGTATGTGCTGTGTGTATATACATGTGTGTGTATGTGCTGTGTGTATATACATGTGTGTGTATGCTTTGTATATACATGTATATGTGTGCGCTATATGTATATGCATGTGTGTGTATGTGCTGTGTGTATATACATGTGTGTGTGTGTGCTGTGTGTATATACATGTATGTGTGTATGCTGTGTATATACATGTATATGTGTGCTTTATGTATATGCATGTATGTGTATGTGCTGTGGGTATATACCAATAATACCATAGCTCCCATCCGTCCGTCATACTGCGGGACTGTCCCGATTTTGAGGCTGTTCCCCGCAGTCCCACACGGGACTCTGCTTCTCCCGCACAGCCAGCCGGATAAGCAGCCGACACGCCCCCTTGTTTTAGGCCACGCCCCTCTGTATCTTCTTCCAGTGGCTCAGAGGACAGGTGTGCGTGTGTTGCAGTTGGCCCTGCTCTGCTGTGATTACAGTACAGCCCATTATAACCAGGAGTGGTGGCAGCAGTTAGAGCAATCCAGTGCAGCCTGTTAGACCCTCTTCACACATCAGTTTTTTGCCGTCAGTCGCAATCCGTCGAATTTTGAAAAAAAAAATGATCTGATGACAAATGCCGCCAGATTTGTTTTTTTCTTATAGACTTGTATTAGCGACAGATTGCCTCACGTTTCATCCATCGTTCACCGGATCCATCGAAAATTGTTTATCCAGTTGCCGGAGAAAACGGACAAAGTAATGTTTTTTGTCTCCGTCAAAAAAACGGACAGTGATGGATCCGTCGCCGTCCGTCGTTTGCTAGAATGGAAGCCTATGGGGACGGATCTGTCAAATGACAGAATCCGGCGACTGATTCCATGTTTTTTACCTGAGCATGCTCCGATTTATTAACGATCTAATTAGCCAGATCCGCTACTCGGATCCGTCGAAAAAACGAATCCGCCGCATCAGTTTTTCACAATCTGCAACGGATCTATAGATCTGTCGAGCCAACGTATTGTGACTGACAGCAAAAAACTGATGTGTGAATGGGGCCTTAGTCATAGGCACAGTATATACATATATATGTATCCTTTATATACTACAGCAGTTATGGAGTGGAGCCAGTAGATAGTGGTGTCTGGGTGCATGCAGAGTTTGCAGAGCTGGGCTACATTGCAATGTGCAGGATCTGTGAGGCAGCAGTGTGGACAGCGACAGGTGGTGAAATCTTTGCCTGCATTGTAAGCTGAGCTGCTGGGAGACATCTACAGCCTCGACTGTACGCTGGCATCGTAATGTGTAGCCATTATGCTGTATGCAGCATCATGCGGGACCATTAATCAGTATGGAGCATCATGTGGGGTCATTATACAGTATGGAGCATCATGTGCGGTCATTATACAGTATGCAGCATCATGTGTGGCCATTATACAGTATTGAGCATCATGTGCGGTCATTATACAGTATGGAGCATCATGTGCGGTCATTATACAGTATTGAGCATCATGTGGGGTCATTATACAGTACGGAGCACTGTGTGCCCATTATAATGTACGCAGCATCATGTGGGGCCATTATACACTATGGAGGATCATGTGGGACCATTAATCAGTATGCAGCATCATGTGGGGTCATTATACAGTATTGAGCATCATGTGCGGTCATTATACAGTATGCAGCATCATGTGTGGCCATTATACAGTATTGAGCATCATGTGCGGTCATTATACAGTATGGAACATCATGTGCGGTCATTATACAGTATGGAGCATCATGTGTGGCCATTATACAGTATTGAGCATCATGTGCGGTCATTATACAGTATGGAACATCATGTGCGGTCATTATACAGTATGGAGCATCATGTGCGGTCATTATACAGTATTGAGCATCATGTGGGGTCATTATACAGTACGGAGCACTGTGTGCCCATTATAATGTACGCAGCATCATGTGGGGCCATTATACACTATGGAGGATCATGTGGGGCCGTTAGACAGTATGGAGCATCATGTGGGGCCATTAGACAGTATGGAGCATCATGTGTGGCCATTATACAGCATGGAGCACTGTGTGGCCATTATACAGTATGGAGCATCAAGGTAGGCCATTATACAGTACGGAGCACTGTGTGGCCATTATACTGTACGCAGCATCATGTGGGGCCATTATACAGTATGGAGGATCTTGTGTGGCCATTATACAGTATGGAGCATCATGTTGGGCCATTGTACAGTATGCAGCACTGTGTGGCCATTATACAGTACGCAGCACTATGTGGCCAATATACAGCATGGAGCATCATGTGTGGCCATTAAACAATATTGCGGCCTGGCAGCCTCAACCAATCAGAGAGCCGGGATTTCCAGGACAGACAGACAGACAGACAGAAAGACAGACAGACAGACAGACGGAAAAACCCTTAGACAATTATATATATAGATGGAGCACTGTGTGGCCATTATACAGTATGGAGCGTCATGTGGGGCCATTGTACAGTATGGAGCACTGTGTGGCAATTATACAGTTTTCAGCATCATATGGGGCCATTACAGTTACCTTGTGCAGCACAGAAAGGAGAATTGATCTCCCTGCTCTGCCGCTTTGGGGCCCCTGAGCAGGCGTGGGGACCCGGTGCCAGCATTGGCCCCCCGCCTGTCATCGCAGGGTCAGCTGTATCGGCATTTAGCCAATACAGCTGAGCACAATGATGAGGGAAGGAGCGCTGCGCTCCTTCCCCCATCATCACCCTGTCAGCGTCTGACGTCAGCGACGCTGATAGCGGACGCGATGAGTCACTGCCCGGCGCCGAGATGAGCTGGAGCTCAGAGCAGCGCAGGAACCAGGGAGAAGCGAGGTGAGTATTTTTTTTTTTTTAAGGGGTGCTGGTGCTGCATTATACTACCGAATCTGCCAATAGGGGGTGCTGTCTTATACTACAGGGTCTTCCTATGGGGGGTCTGCCTAATACTACAGGGTCTGCCTATGGGGGGTCTGCCTAATACTACAGGGTCTGCCTATGGGGGGGTCTGCCTAATACTACAGGGTCTGCTTATGGGGGGCTGCCTAATACTACAGGGTCTGCCTATAGGGGGGCTGCCTAATACTACAGGGTCTGCCTATGGGGGGGCTGCCTAATACTACAGGGTCTGCTTATGGGGGGTCTGCCTAATACAACAGGGTCTGCCTATGGGGGTCTGCCTAATACTACAGGGTCTGCCTATGGGGGTTCTGCCTAATACTACAGGGTCTGCCTATAGGGGTGCTGCCTAATACAACAGGGTCTGCCTATGGGGGGTCTGCCTAATACTACAGGGTCTGCCTATGTGGGGGTCTGCCTAATACTACAGGGTCTGCCTATGGGGCGGGTCTGCCTAATACTACAGGGTCTGCCTGTGGGGGGGTCTGCCTATGGGGGGTATGCCTAATACTACAGGGTCTGCCTATGGGGGGTCGGCCTAATACTACAGGGTCTGCCTATGGGGGCATCTGCCTTATTCTACAGGGTCTGCCTATGAGGGGTCTGCCTAATACTACAGGGTCTGCCTATGGGGGATCTGCCTAATACTACAGGATCTGCCTATGGGGGATCTGCCTAATACTACATGGTCTGCCTATGGGGGGGGTCTGCCTAATACTACAGGGTCTGCCTATGGGGGGTCTGCCTAATACTACAGGGTCTGCCTATGGGGGTCTGGCTAATACTACAGGGTCTGCCTAATACTACACCGTCTGCCTATGGGGCGGGTCTGCCTAATACTACAGGGTCTGCCTGTGGGGGGGTCTGCCTATGGGGGGTATGCCTAATACTACAGAGTCTGCCTATGGGGGGGTCTGCCTAATACTACAGTATCTGCCTATGGGGGATCTGCCTAATACTACAGGATCTGCCTATGGGGGATCTGCCTTATACTACAGGGTCTGCCTATGGGGGGTCTGCCTAATACTACAGGGTCTGCCTATGGGGGCATCTGCCTTATTCTACAGGGTCTGCCTATGAGTGGTCTGCCTAATACTACAGTATCTGCCTATGGGGGATCTGCCTAATACTACAGGATCTGCCTATGGGGGATCTGTCTTATACTACAGGGTCTGCCTATGGGGGGTCTGCCTAATACTACAGGGTCTGCCTATAGGGGTCTGCCTAATACTACAGGATCTGCCTATGGGGGATCTGCCTAATACTACAGGTCTGCCTATAGGGGTGCTGCCTTATAGAACAGGGTCTGCCTATGGGGGTGCTGCCTTATAGAACAGGGTCTGCCTATGTGGGGGTCATCCTTATACTACAGGTCTGCCTATAGGGGTGCTGCCTTATAGAGCAGGGTCTGCCTATGGGGGTGCTGACTTATAGTACACATCTAATCCTGTAACATTGCATTGTTGTGACTCTGCAGAATAAGAAAATGTTCAAGGGTGTGCAGACTTTTATAGACACTTAGTATATGCATTGTGCATATTAATATATTAATGACAGTGTAATCTCTAATCCCTGCCTATGTATAGAGACGGTGACGTGCTGCCTACAGGGAGGCTGGTTACACCCACTGTCGCGTACGGCGTGAATACTTTTGGAGCGCGTCCTGTCTTTCCTGTTGGGCGTTTATGTGACATAAAAAAATGCAGTATAACAGAGAGCGAGAGCCCGTCCTTCACGTGCGGCATTCCTGGCAATATTCTGGTTTCTATGTTTCTCTCTCACTTTCGGCTTTTCGTCAGTTCCTCGGTGGATTGCGGAGGATCCGTCCAGATTCGCACTTTCAGCTGAGGCACTCCGGGATTTTTCAGATAAATACAAATATTTTCCAAGTGTCGCTTGCTTTTCTATGTATTATGGAGCTTTTGAATTCTAACATATACTCTAGTCACATCCAAAGCTGCACTCAATTTTTTTATTAATAAGCAAAGCACTGATGACAGTTGTACTATGGGAACTTAGGTGTTTGGGGGTCACAAGTGACGGCTGTAGGAGCAAACAATCCAAGTTTTGCTTTGGATGTTGCTGGAGTCGAATGTGTAATAAGCAACGTATAACTTAGATTCCAGGACACAGATGTGCTTTGGATGTGACTGGAGCACTTGATATAATTATTTCCATAACATGACAAGGTTAGAGTAAAACACAAACCACGTCATTCTATTATTTGTTTATATGTATAGTGACTTGCAAAAGTATTCACCCCTTGGCTTTTTATCAGTATATATACATTTACACTTTAACCAAACACCACCACGAAGACCAAGGAGATCTCCAAACAGCACCATGGAGACCGAGGAGATTTCCAAGCAACACCATGAAGACCAAGGAGATCTCCAAACAGCACCACGAAGTCAGAGGCGATCTCCAAACACCACGAAGACCAAGAAGATCTCAAAAAAACACCACAAAGACAGAGGAGATCTCCAAACAACACCACGAAGAACGAGGAGATCTCCATACTCCACGATGAAGACTGAGGAGATCTCCAAACAACACCACCACAAAGACCGAGGAGATCTCCATACTCCACCACGAAGACCAATGAGATCTCCAAACAACACCACGAAGGCCGTGGAGATCTCCAAACAACACCATGAAGACCAAGGAGATCTCCAAACAACATCACGAAGACCAAGGAGATCTCAAAAAACACCACAAAGACCGATGAGATCTCCAAACAACACCACGAAGACCAAGGAGATCTCAAAAAAACACCACGAAGGCCGTGGAGATCTCCAAACAACATCACGAAGACCAAGGAGATCTCAAAAAAACACCACAAAGACCGAGGAGATCTCCAAACAACACCACAGAGACAGGGGAGATCTCCATACTGCACCACGAAGACCAATGAGATCTCCAAACAACACCACGAAGACCAAGGAGATCTCCAAACAACACCACGAAGACCAAGGAGATCTCAAAAAAACACCACAAAGACAAAGGAGATCTCCAAACTACACCACGAAGACCGAGGTGATCTCCAAACAACACCAAAAAAACAGAGGAGATCTCCAAACAACACCACAGAGACAGGGGAGATCTCCATATTGCACCACGAAGACCAATGAGATCTCCAAACAACAACACCACGAAGACCGAGGAGATCTCCAAACAACACCATGAAAACCAAGGAGATCTCAAAAAAACACCACAAAGACAGAGGAGATCCCAAACAACACCACGAAGACCGAGGAGATCTCCATACTCCACGATGAAGGCTGAGGAGATCTCCAAACAACACCACGAAGACCAAGGAGATCTCCAAACAACACCACGAAGACCAAGGAGATCTCCAAACAACACCACGAAGACCAAGGAGATATAAAAAAAACATCACAAAGACAAAGGAGATCTCCAAACTACACCACGAAGACCGGGGAGATCTAAAAAAAAACCACGAAGACTGAGGAGATCTCCAAACAAGATCATGAAGACCAAAGAGATCTCCAAACAAGTAAGGGACAAAGTTTTTGACAAGTACAAGTCAGGGTTATAAGGGACAATAAAAAGATAACCTAATGTTCACAGTTCTAGGCATGTTCTTACATGAACTGATGCAAAACCTAAAAAAGACCCAGTGAAATTCCAGATTGTGAGATAGCAGAGCACAAAAAAATGCCAAAGGGGCTGAAAACTTTCGCAAGCCACTATAAATGAAGTGCAGAGGCTAGCATAGAGCGTTTTACTTTGGGTGTGATTGGAGTGGAAGAGTTGATGATGAAGTCCATGTAATCATTTACAGATACATTTTTGTAAAGTGATCCATTGCTAGTTGTAAACTGAAATGTATAAACTGCGACCTCTAAGCAGAAGCAGATTATCTAAAACTCAATCAGGCGGAGATGGAAGTTTTGAGAAAATACAGAAACTATAAATAACAGCTACAACGATCCAGAGAAAAGAAGGAAATAACAAAATTGGAGTTTTCCCTTCCAAATACTTAATAAATGACACCGTACAATCACTTATAGTGCAATTCCCTAAAGTAAGGCTGTAACTACGAGAACCCATTATATATGAGAGAATTCTGAGTTATTAGAAGGGATTCCAGAGCATCTCCCACTCTGGAGGACCAGTCGGTGTAATGCTTCACTTCACCTGCGGTGGTGCTGTAGGGAAACTAAACTCTTTTTACCTGATGCCTTCACTGATTGCAGCTGATCATTACTGGTTCCAGCAGAAAAAAACATGTTCTCAAATGTTATCATGTTATCAAATTGCAAGCTGATCCAACTTCAGTGGAAATACCTCAAGACAAGGAAATGATGCTCAGTAGTGTGTGTGGCCTCCACGTGCCTGTATGATCTCTCTACAACGCCTGGGCATGCTCCTGATGAGGCAGCGGATGGTCCTGATCTCCTCCCAGACCTGGACTAAAGCATCTGCCAACTCCTGGACAGTCTGTGGTGCAATGTGACGTTGGTGGATGGAGCGAGACATGATGTCCCAGATGTGCTCAATCGGATTCAGGTCTGGGGAACGGGCGGGCCAGTCCATAGCTTCAATGCCTTCATCTTGCAGGAACTGCTGACACACTTCAGCCACATGAGGTCTGGCATTGTCCTGCATTAGGAAGAACCCAGGGCCAACCGCACCAGCATATGGTCTCACAAGGGGTCTGAGGATCTCATCTCAGTACCTAATGGCAGTCAGGCTACCTCTAGCGAGCACATGGAGGGCTGTGCGGCCCTCCAAAGAAATGCCACCCCACACCATTACTGACCCACTGCCAAACTGGTCATGCTGAAGGATGTTACAGGCAGATCGCTCTCCACGGCGTCTCCAGACTCTGTCACGTCTGTCACATGTGCTCAGTGTGAAATTGCTTTCATCGATGAAGAGCACAGGGCGCCAGTGGTGAATTTGCCAATCCTGGTTCTCTGTGGCAAATGCCAAGCATCCTGCACGATGTTGGGCTGTGAGCACAACCCCCATCTGTGGACGTCGGGCACTCAGACCATCCTCATGGAGTCGGTTTCTAACCGTTTGTGCAGACATATGCACATTTGTGGCCTGCTGGAGGTCATTTTGCAGGGCCCTGGCAGTGCTCCTCCTGTTCCTCCTTGCACAAAGGCTGAGGTAGCGGTCCTGCTGCTGGGTTGTTGCCCTCCTACGGCCCCCTCCACATCTCCCTGTGTACTTGCTTGTCTCCTGGTAGCACCTCCAGCCTCTGGACACTACGCTGACAGACACAGCAAACCTTCTTGCCACCGCTCGCATTGATGTGCCATCCTGGATGAGCTGCACTACCTGAGACACTTGTGTGGGTTGTAGAGTCCGTCTCATGCTACCACGAGTGTGAAAGCACAACCAACATTCAAAAGTGACCAAAACATCAGCCAGAAAGCATTGGTACTGAGATGTGGTCTGTGGTCCCCACCTGCAGGACCACTCCTTTATTGAGGGTGACTTGATAATTGCCAATAATTTACATCTGTTGTCTATCCCATTTGCACAACAGCATGTGAAATTGATTGTCAATCAGTGTTGCTTCCTAATTGGACAGTTTGATTTCACAGAAGTTTGATCTAATTGGAGTTATATTCTGTTGTTTAAGTGTTCGCTTTATTTTTTTGAGCAGTGTATTTTACATTCTGCTACCACCTTACCCCAGGTACTGAATCCTGAACTAGATAAAGTGGATTTATTTGTCCCTTTAATGTAAATATTTACTGAACCATTTAGAATGCAACATTGTATCCAGTGTGTATGTGGTGGGAAGGAATGTATCACATGTGAGAGGCTTAGATACGCAGCGCAGCTCTGTAGTGTAAGGAGCGGAGCCGGGCACAGAGGTGTGTCATGTACCTGAGACAGGATCCGCTCTCCGCCCCTCACCCCCCCCCCCCCCCCTCCGTCTCTTACCTCTTCCAGGGGATAACAGGAAATGCACCTGTAGCCGGTGTCACCTGTGCGCAGGTATCGGAGCCGTCGTCTCATGTAGGTCTGATCCTATACAGGGATATGGCCGGCGGGGCCGCCCTGCTCCGCGCCCTGCTCCTGCTGGCACTCACTGGTAAGTGGCGGGCACATTGCTCTGCACTACTTGGCACTGGGACGTTTACAATAGAGGGCACCTTCCTCTAGTGTAGGAAAAGCCCAGAGGTGAGGGGCCTGAGCCCCCCATAGCTGTGTAAGAGGGGACGCCATAAGGGGCCCTATATGGAGAAAGACAGAAAACATTCTATCTACAGTATATATATATATCCATGGAAAGCCGGGCAACTATCCATAATAATACAATAAGAGAGAACATTACCGAAGAAATGTGAAATTATCTATTTATTATCTATCTATTATCTGTTATCTATCTATTATCTATCTATCTATTATTTATCTATCTATTATCTATCTATTATCTATCTATCTATTATTTATCTATCTATCTATTATCTATTTATTATCTATCTATTATCTATTTATTATCTATCTATTATCTATCTATCTGTTATCTATCTATCTATCTATTATCTATTATCTATCTATTATCTATCTGTTATCTATCTATCTATTATCTATCTATTATCTATCTATCTATATATTATCTATTATCTATCTATCTATTATCTATCTATCTATTATAATAATAATAATAATAATTTTATTTATATAGCGCCAACATATTCCGCAGCGCTTTACAAATTATAGAGGGGACTTGTACAGACAATAAACATTACATCATAACAGAAATACAGTTCAAAACAGATACCAAGAGGAGTGAGGGCCCTGCTGCTCGCAAGCTACAAACTATGAGGAAAAGGGGAGACACGAGAGGTGGATGGTAACAATTGCTTTAGTTATTCGGACCAGCTATAGTGTAAGGCTCAGGTGTTCATGTAAAGCTGCATGAACCAGTATCTATCTAATATCTATCTATCTATTATCTATCTATCTATCTATTATCTATCTATTATCTATCTATCTATATATTATCTATTATCTATCTATCTATTATCTATCTATCTATTATCTATCTATTATCTATCTATTATCTACTATCTATCTATTATCTATCTATTATCTATCTATCTATCTATCTATTATCTACTATCTATCTATTATCTATCTATTATCTATCTATTATCTATCTATCTATTATCTATTATCTATCTATCTATTATCTATCTATTATCTATCTATCTATCTATTATCTATCTATCTATCTATTATCTATCTATCTGTTATCTATCTATTATCTATCTATTATCTATCTATTATCTATCTAATATCTATCTATTATCTATCTATCTATTATCTATCTATCTATCTATTATCTATCTATTATCTATCTATTATCTATCAATCTATTATCTATCTATTATCTATCTATTATCTACTATCTATCTATCTATCTATCTATTATCTATCTATCTATCTATCTATCTATTATCTATCTATCTATCTATCTATTATCTATCTATCTATTATCTATCTATCTATTATCTATCTATTATCTATCTATTATCTATCTAATATCTATCTATCTATCTATCTATCATCTATCTAATATCTATCTATCTATCATCTATCTATTATCTATCTATTATCTATCTATCTATTATCTATCTATCTATCTATTATCTATCTATTATCTATCTATCTATTATCTATCTATCTATCTATTATCTATCTATCATTTATCTATCTATCTGTTATCTATCTATCTATCTATCATCTATCTATACATTATCTATCTATCTATTATCTATCTATTATCTATCTATCTATCTATCTGTTATCTATCTATCTATCTATTATCTATCTATTATCTATCTATCTATTATCTATCTATCTATTATCTATCCATTATCTATCTATCTATTATCTATCTATTATCTATCTATTATCCATAATAATATCATGAGGGTTAAATGGTTACAGTAAGAGAGAACATTACCGAAGAAATGTGAAATTATCTATCTGTTATCTATCCTTCTATCATATATATTATCTATCCATTGTCTATCTATTATCTATCTATCATCTATCTATCTATTTATCTCTCTATTATCTATTATCTATCTATTATCTATCTATCATCTATTTATCTATTATTTATCTATCTATCTATCTATTATCTAGCTATCTATTATCTATCTATCTATTATTTATCTATCTATTATCTATCTATTATCTATCTATCTATCCGTCTATTATCTATCTATCATCTATCTATCTATCTATTATCTATCTATTATCTATCTATTATTTATCTATCTATCTATCATCTATCTATCTATCTATCTATCTATTATCTATCTATCTATCTATCTATCTATTATCTATCTATCTATTATCTATCTATCTATTATCTATCTATCTATCTATCTATCTATCTATTATCTATCTATCTACCTATCTATCTATTATCTATCTATCATCTATCTTTCCATTCTTCCTCATTTCTCCTTTCATCAGCTGTGACATAACCTTGTGTCTGCGGATTTCTTAGCTCCGTCATTGTCGTCATCTATCGGATTCTTTGCAGTTGATCATTTTCATGGAGGGATCGGTTGGTTTTTGGGCGATGAGTCAGGTCCGACGATAGATGAGGGCGTATTCAGACTCCGTGATTTCGCTCGGCCATACGTCTGTGTTTCCATTTATAGGTAACATTTCACGAGATTCTGTCGGCGGTCCGACCTGCTGATCATAGACACTAAGGCGACTTTCACACTTCTGTCTTTACAAAGACGTCAGAATGCGTCGTTCTGTGCAAAAATCGCATCATGCGAACTTGCCCGCAGGCTGCGTTTTTTGCACATAGACTTGTATTAGCGACGCATCGCGATGTATGGACACACGTTCCCTACGTCGTGCACTGGATGCGTCGATAATTGGCGCACCGTCGTCACAAAAAACGTTCAATGTAACTTTTTTTGTGCGACGCGTCCGCCATTTTCGACCGCGCATGCGCGGCCGGAACTCCGCCCCCGCCTCCTCGGAACTCATAATGGGCAGCAGATGCATCTGAAAAGTGCATCCGCTGCCCACGTTGTGCACTATTTGCACAACGTCCGTCGGTACGTCGGACTGACGGAAATGAGAAAGAGGTGTCTGCTTACTGATGGTTTCCATCACTCATATTCACCATGTCTCTCAGCCAAAACACAGAACATCAAATAACAGGTCAGTGCTTCCCAACTTCTCAGGAGCCTGTCGCTTTAACCGCACCTGTCGCTTTAACCGCACCTGCCATTTACCCAGGGTAAAAGATTGTAAGGAAAGTGTGTTCTTACTGCTCTCATTCCCACAGCAAGACGAAACTGCTTCTGGTGCATACACCAGTCTAATATGTCCAGAAATTCTCCTGATTCTTATGTTGTTATTCAGTGGGTACTTCAGCGACATCAGCTTTTTACCCGCACTATAGGAGCTGGAACTTACTTTTCGCTCAACCAGCACTATAAGATCTGGAACTTACTTTTCCATCTACCAGCACTATAGGAGCTGGAACTTACTTTTCGCTCAACCAGCACTATAAGATCTGGAACTTACTTTTCCATCTACCAGCACTATAGGAGCTGGAACTTACTTTTCGCTCAACCAGCACTATAAGATCTGGAACTTACTTTTCCATCTACCAGCACTATAGGAGCTGGAACATTCTTTTCGCTCTACCCGCACTATAAGAGCTGGAACTTACTTTTCGCTCTACCAGCACTATAGGAGCTGGAACTTACTTTTCGCTCTACCAGCACTATAAGAGCTGGAACTTACTTTTCGCTCAACCAGCACTATAAGATCTGGAACTTACTTTTCCATCTACCAGAACTATAGGAGCTGGAACTTACTTTTCCATCTACCAGCACTATAGGAGCTGGAACTTACTTTTCGCTCTACCCGCACTATAAGAGCTGGAACTTACTTTTCGCTCTACCAGCACTATAGGAGCTGGAACTTACTTTTCCATCTACCAGCACTATAGAAGCTGGAACTTACTTTTCGCTCTACCTGCACTATAAGAGCTGGAACTTACTTTTCGCTCTACCAGCACTATAGGAGCTGGAACTTAATTTTCCATCTACCCGCACTATAAGAGCTGGAACTTACTTTTCGCTCTACCAGCACTATAAGATCTGGAACTTACTTTTCCATCTACCAGAACTATAGGAGCTGGAACTTAATTTTCCATCTACCCGCACTATAGGAGCTGGAACATTCTTTTCGCTCTACCCGCACTATAAGAGCTGGAACTTACTTTTCGCTCTACCAGCACTATAGGAGCTGGAACTTACTTTTCCATCTACCAGCACTATAGAAGCTGGAACTTACTTTTCGCTCTACCTGCACTATAAGAGCTGGAACTTACTTTTCGCTCTACCAGCACTATAGGAGCTGGAACTTACTTTTCGCTCTACCAGCACTATAGGAGCTGGAACTTACTTTTCGCTCTAACAGCACTATAGGAGCAGGAACTTACTTTTCGCTCTACCTGCACTATAAGAGCTGGAACTTACTTTTCGCTCTACCAGCACTATAGGAGCTGGAACTTACTTTTCGCTCTACCAGCACTATAGGAGCTGGAACTTACTTTTCGCTCTAACAGCACTATAGGAGCTGGAACTTAATTTTCCATCTACCCGCACTATAGGAGCTGGAACTTACTTTTCGCTCTACCAGCACTATAGGAGCTGGAACTTACTTTTCGCTCTACCAGCACTATAGGAGCTGGAACTTACTTTTCGCTCTACCAGCACTATAGGAGCTGGAACTTACTTTTCGCTCTACCAGCACTATAGGAGCTGGAACCTACTTTTCGCTCTACCAGCACTATAGGAGCTGGAACCTACTTTTCGCTCTACCAGCACTATAAGAGCTGGAACTTAATTTTCCATCTACCCGCACTATAGGAGCTGGAACTTACTTTTCGCTCTACCAGCACTATAGGAGCTGGAACTTACTTTTCGCTCTACCAGCACTATAGGAGCTGGAACTTACTTTTCGCTCTACCAGCACTATAGGAGCTGGAACATACTTTTCCATCTAGCAGCACTATAGGAGCTGGAACTTACTTTTCGCTCTACCAGCACTATAGGAGCTGGAACCTACTTTATCCTCACTTCTCAGCATGCATTCTTTGCCCTGAACCAAAAGCGATCCCTTATGTTATACAGGTAAGCAGCTTGTAAGACAGGAGAACAAGAGCATAGGGACAAAGACCCACATTTTTGTAATCTGTTTAGTTGTCTCTGCTGATAGACTGATTGCACTTGACAACAGACAGTGGACAGTAAGTTATTATACAGGATAACTGATCCTCCTCCGTCATGTTATTCTACAGGTACCGGAGCGGCTATACCGGTGCAGACCAATTCCTCCAGCAATTTCCTGGTCGGGGAAAACATCAGTTTGTTCATCTCATACACATATACTTCAGACGCCTCGATCAGCTGGTTTAAAGATGACGTCCTGCTGGTCAAATGGGATAAAAACGGTTTTACTGCAGCTCCCACAATCCAAGATCGACTGGAAATCATTGGGAACGGATCCCTGGTCATAACGAACAGCATCAAGAGCGACACCGGAAATTACACGGTCAGCGTGGAGTCGTTCACAGATAAGACCAGCACGCTGACGTTCCCTGTGAAAATCTACGGTCAGTCCAACAGTTAATTATAGAAATACTGCAGATGATAATAATAATATATTATTATATAGAATTGAGTATTTTTCCCCAAGATCTCTGCTTGTTGTCAGTGAATGGGATGGAAACGCCGCTAGCACTTCTCTCTGCCGCTTGTTGATGTTCCCGGCTGATACATTGTAGCCAATTATTATTATTATTATCTGTTCAATGATCTCCCTGGATCCAGTAAATACAAATTATGTTTTTTTGGCCTCTGGATAAAAATAATTTAAAAAGCTGCAAATATACTGAAAGATAAAAGTTTCTTAGAACATTTTAGAACTTTTTACTATACAATATTTCATTCTTGTGTATTCCTGGCTGTAAGAATAGCTTTATCTCCTGTGCCCCCATGACAACACTCCCTGCCCTATCACCTCCTGTGCCCCTATGACAACACTCCCTGCACTATCACCTCCTGTGCCCCTATGACAACACTCCCTGCCCCATCACCTCCTGTGCCCCTATGACAACACTCCCTGCCCTATCACCTCCTGTGCCCCTATGACAACACTCCCTGCACTATCACCTCCTGTGCCCCTATGACAACACTCCCTGCCCCATCACCTCCTGTGCCCCTATGACAACACTCCCTGCCCCATCACCTCCTGTGCACCTATGACAACACTCCCTGCCCTATCACCTCCTGTGCCCCTATGGCAAAACTCCCTGCCCCATCACCTCCTGTGCCCCTATGACAACACTCCCTGCCCCATCACCTCCTGCGCCCCTATGACAACACTCCCTGCACTATCACCTCCTGTGCCCCTATGACAACACTCCCTGCACTATCACCTCCTGTGCCCCTATGACAACACTCCCTGCCCCATCACCTCCTGTGCCCCTATGACAACACTCCCTGCCCCATCACCTCCTGTGCACCTATGACAACACTCCCTGCCCTATCACCTCCTGTGCCCCTATGGCAAAACTCCCTGCCCCATCACCTCCTGTGCCCCTATGACAACACTCCCTGCCCCATCACCTCCTGCGCCCCTATGACAACACTCCCTGCCCCATCACCTTCTGCGCCCCTATGACAACACTCCCTGCCCCATCACCTCCTGTGCCCCTATGACAACACTCCCTGCACTATCACCTCCTGTGCCCCTATGACAACACTCCCTGCCCCATCACCTCCTGTGCCCCTATGACAACACTCCCTGCACTATCACCTCCTGTGCCCCTATGACAACACTCCCTGCCCCATCACCTCCTGTGCCCCTATGACAACACTCCCTGCACTATCACCTCCTGTGCCCCTATGACAACACTCCCTGCCCCATCACCTCCTGTGCCCCTATGACAACACTCCCTGCCCCATCACCTCCTGTGCCCCTATGACAACACTCCCTGCCCCATCACCTCCTGTGCCCCTATGACAACACTCCCTGCACTATCACCTCCTGTGCCCCTATGACAACACTCCCTGCCCCATCACCTCCTGTGCCCCTATGACAACACTCCCTGCCCCATCACCTCCTGTGCCCCTATGACAACACTCCCTGCCCCATCACCTCCTGTGCCCCTATGACAACACTCCCTGCCCTCTCACCTCCTGTGCCCCTATGACAACACTCCCTGCCCCATCACCTCCTGTGCCCTATGACAACACTCCCTGCCCTCTCACCTCCTGCGTCCCTATGACAACACTTCTTGCCCTATCACCTCCTGTGCCCCTATGACAACACTCCCTGCCCTCTCACCTTCTGCGCCCCTATGACAACACTCCCTGCCCTCTCACCTTCTGCGTCCCTATGACAACACTCCCTGCCCCATCACCTCCTGTGCCCCTATGATTACACTCCCTGCCCCATCACCTCCTGTGCCCCTATGACAACACTCCCTGCCCTTTCACCTCCTGTGCCTCTATGATAACACTCCCTGCACTATCACCTCCTGTGCCCCTATGATAACACTCCCTGCCCCATCACCTCCTGTGCCCCTATGATAACACTCCCTGCCCCATCACCTCCTGTGCCCCTATGATAACACTCCCTGCCCCATCACCTCCTGTGCCCCTATGATTACACTCCCTGCCCCATCACCTCCTGTGCCCCTATGACAACACTCCCTGCCCCATCACCTCCTGTGCCCCTATGACAACACTCCCTGCACTATCACCTCCTGTGCCCCTATGACAACACTCCCTGCCCCATCACCTCCTGTGCCCCTATGACAACACTCCCTGCACTATCACCTCCTGTGCCCCTATGACAACACTCCCTGCCCCATCACCTCCTGTGCCCCTATGACAACACTCCCTGCACTATCACCTCCTGTGCCCCTATGACAACACTCCCTGCCCCATCACCTCCTGTGCCCCTATGACAACACTCCCTGCCCCATCACCTCCTGTGCCCCTATGACAACACTCCCTGCCCCATCACCTCCTGTGCCCCTATGACAACACTCCCTGCCCTCTCACCTCCTGTGCCCCTATGACAACACTCCCTGCCCCATCACCTCCTGTGCCCTATGACAACACTCCCTGCCCTCTCACCTCCTGCGTCCCTATGACAACACTTCTTGCCCTATCACCTCCTGTGCCCCTATGACAACACTCCCTGCCCTCTCACCTTCTGCGCCCCTATGACAACACTCCCTGCCCTCTCACCTTCTGCGTCCCTATGACAACACTCCCTGCCCCATCACCTCCTGTGCCCCTATGATTACACTCCCTGCCCCATCACCTCCTGTGCCCCTATGACAACACTCCCTGCCCTTTCACCTCCTGTGCCCCTATGATAACACTCCCTGCACTATCACCTCCTGTGCCCCTATGATAACACTCCCTGCCCCATCACCTCCTGTGCCCCTATGATAACACTCCCTGCCCCATCACCTCCTGTGCCCCTATGATAACACTCCCTGCCCCATCACCTCCTGTGCCCCTATGATAACACTCCCTGCCCCATCACCTCCTGTGCCCCTATGATAACACTCCCTGCACTATCACCTCCTGTGCCCCTATGATAACACTCCCTGCCCCATCACCTCCTGTGCCCCTATGACAACACTCCCTGCCCTATCACCTCCTGCGTCCCTATGACAACACTCCCTGCCCTATCACCTCCTGTGCCCCTATGATAACACTTCTTGCCCTATCACCTCCTGTGCCCCTATGACAACACTCCCTGCCCTATCACCTCCTGTGCCCCTATGATAACACTTCTTGCCCTATCACCTCCTGTGCCCCTATGATAACACTCCCTGCCCCATCACCTCCTGTGCCCCTATGACAACACTCCCTGCCCTTTCACCTCCTGTGCCCCTATGATAACACTCCCTGCACTATCACCTCCTGTGCCCCTATGATAACACTCCCTGCCCCATCACCTCCTGTGCCCCTATGACAACACTCCCTGCCCCATCACCTCCTGCGCCCCTATGACAACACTCCCTGCCCCATCACCTCCTGTGCCCCTATGATAACACTCCCTGCCCCATCACCTCCTGTGCCCCTATGACAACACTCCCTGCCCCATCACCTCCTGCGCCCCTATGATAACACTCCCTGCACTATCACCTCCTGTGCCCCTATGATAACACTCCCTGCCCCATCACCTCCTGTGCCCCTATGACAACACTCCCTGCCCCATCACCTCCTGCGCCCCTATGACAACACTCCCTGCCCCATCACCTCCTGTGCCCCTATGATAACACTCCCTGCCCCATCACCTCCTGTGCCCCTATGACAACACTCCCTGCCCTATCACCTCCTGTGCCCCTATGATAACACTCCCTGCCCCATCACCTCCTGTGCCCCTATGACAACACTCCCTGCCCTTTCACCTCCTGTGCCCCTATGATAACACTCCCTGCACTATCACCTCCTGTGCCCCTATGATAACACTCCCTGCCCCATCACCTCCTGTGCCCCTATGACAACACTCCCTGCCCCATCACCTCCTGCGCCACCATGACAACACTCCCTGCCCTATCACCTCCTGCGTCCCTATGACAACACTCCCTGCCCTATCACCTCCTGTGCCCCTATGATAACACTTCTTGCCCTATCACCTCCTGTGCCCCTATGACAACACTCCCTGCCCTATCACTTCCTGTGCCCCTATGACAACACTCCCTGCCCTATCACCTCCTGTGCCCCTATGATAACACTCCCTGCCCTATCACCTCCTGTGCCCCTATGATAACACTTCTTGCCCTATCACCTCCTGTGCCCCTATGACAACACTCCCTGCCCTATCACCTCCTGTGCCCCTATGATAACACTTCTTGCCCTATCACCTCCTGTGCCCCTATGATAACACTCCCTGCCCCATCACCTCCTGTGCCCCTATGACAACACTCCCTGCCCTTTCACCTCCTGTGCCCCTATGATAACACTCCCTGCACTATCACCTCCTGTGCCCCTATGATAACACTCCCTGCCCCATCACCTCCTGTGCCCCTATGACAACACTCCCTGCCCCATCACCTCCTGCGCCCCTATGACAACACTCCCTGCCCTATCACCTCCTGTGCCCCTATGATAACACTCCCTGCCCTATCACCTCCTGTGCCCCTATGACAACACTCCCTGCCCCATCACCTCCTGTGCCCCTATGACAACACTCCCTGCCCTATCACCTCCTGTGCCCCTATGATAACACTCCCTGCCCTATCACCTCCTGTGCCCCTATGATAACACTTCTTGCCCTATCACCTCCTGTGCCCCCATGACAACACTCCCGTCCCTATAATCTGAAAACTATGGGGTTATGTAGGGAAATCTTTCTCTTACAGCTCAGCCTTTATGTCAATGCACCAGGTGGATCAGGATGAACATGCACTGTGATAGATGGCTGCACTGGTGGGACTCTCTATGTGATTTATTGTAATTTCCTCTTCTGATGCCCCCACAGATCCGGTGAGAAATGTGTCGGTGCTGCAGTCTCCGGTGGCCGCAGATGAGGGCACCCCGGTAGTGAATCTGAGCTGCAGCGCGGTCAGTGACGAGGTGAACTACACGTGGACCCGAGAGGGGGCGTCACTACCGGGCGGCGGCGGCGGCTACGTCACACTAGAGAACGGGCGGACGCTGCAGATTAACGCTCCGAACCGGACGCACAACGGAAACTACTCCTGCAACGTGTCCAATCCTGTGCAGTGGAAAACCGCAACACGGACACTGAACATCTCATGTAGGTGAACACCTGGGGGTCCAACAGGCAAAGGGTGGTCCTGACCACCTCCACTGCCAGCTGCGCATGAAACGGCAAGGAGGTCGCCAACAAACCAGACCCCTCCTGTATACGGACCCCAGACCAGACCCCTCCTGTATACGGATCCCAGACCAGACCCCTCCTGTATACGGACCCCAGACCAGACCCCTCCTGTATACAGACCCCAGACCAAACCCCTCCTGTATACAGACCCCAGACCAGACCCCTCCTGTATACGGACCCCAGACCAGACCCCTCCTGTATACGGACCCCACACCAGACCCCTCCTGTATACAGACCCCAGACCAGACCCCTCCTGTATACAGACCCCAGACCCCTCCTGCATACGGACCCCAGACCAGACCCCTCCTGTATACAGACCCCAGACCAGACCCCTCCTGTATACGGATCCCAGACCAGACCCCTCCTGTATACGGACCCCAGACCAGACCCCTCCTGTATACGGACCCCAGACCAGACCCCTCCTGTATACAGACCCCAGACCAAACCCCTCCTGTATACGGACCCCAGACCAGACCCCTCCTGTATACGGACCCCAGACCAGACCCCTCCTGTATACGGACCCCACACCAGACCCCTCCTGTATACAGACCCCAGACCCCTCCTGCATACGGACCCCAGACCAGACCCCTCCTGTATACAGACCCCAGACCAGACCCTTCCTAAATACAGAACCCAGACCAGACGCCTCCTGTATATACAGACACCAGTCCAGACGCCTCCTGTATATACAGACCCCAGACCAGACGCCTCCTGTATATACAGACCCCAGACCAGACGCCTCCTGTATATACAGACCCCAGACCAGACGCTTCCTGTATATACAGACCCCAGACCAGACGCTTCCTGTATATACAGACCCCAGACCAGACCCCTCCTGTATACAGACCCCAGACCAGACCCTTCCTAAATACAGAACCCAGACCAGACGCCTCCTGTATATACAGACCCCAGACCAGACGCCTCCTGTATATACAGACCCCAGACCAGACGCTTCCTGTATATACAGACCCCAGACCAGACGCTTCCTGTATATACAGACCCCAGACCAGACCCCTCCTGTATACGGACCCCAGACCAGACCCCTCCTGTATACGGACCCCACACCAGACCCCTCCTGTATACGGACCCCAGACCAGACCCCTCCTGTATACAGACCCCAGACCAGACCCCTCCTGTATACAGACCCCAGACCAGACCCCTACTGTATACGGACCCCAGACCAGACCCCTCCTGTATACGGACCCCACACCAGACCCCTCCTGTATACGGACCCCACACCAGACCCCTCCTGTATACAGACCCCAGACCAGACCCCTCCTGCATACGGACCCCAGACCAGACCCCTCCTGTATACAGACCCCAGACCAGACCCTTCCTAAATACAGAACCCAGACCAGACGCCTCCTGTATATACAGACACCAGTCCAGAATATTCCTGTATACAGACCCCAGACCAGACGCCTCCTGTATATACAGACCCCAGACCAGACGCCTCCTGTATATACAGACCCCAGACCAGATGCTTCCTGTATATACAGACCCCAGACCAGACACCTCCTGTATATACAGACCCCAGACCAGACCCCTCCTGTATACGGACCCCAGACCAGACCCCTCCTGCATACGGACCCCAGACCAGACCCCTCCTGTATACAGACCCCAGACCAGACCCTTCCTAAATACAGAACCCAGACCAGACGCCTCCTGTATATACAGACACCAGTCCAGAATATTCCTGTATACAGACCCCAGACCAGACGCCTCCTGTATATACAGATCCCAGACCAGACGCCTCCTGTATATACAGACCCCAGACCAGACGCTTCCTGTATATACAGACCCCAGACCAGACGCCTCCTGTATACGGACCCCAGACCAGATCCCTCCTGTATACGGACCCCAGACCAGACCCCTCCTGTATACGGACCCCAGACCAGACCCCTCCTGTATACGGACCCCAGACCAGACCCCTCCTGTATACGGACCCCAGACCAGACCCCTCCTGTATACGGACCCCACACCAGACCCCTCCTGTATACGGACCCCACACCAGACCCCTCCTGTATACGGACCCCACACCAGACCCCTCCTGTATACAGACCCCAGACCAGACCCCTCCTGCATACGGACCCCAGACCAGACCCCTCCTGTATACAGACCCCAGACCAGACCCTTCCTAAATACAGAACCCAGACCAGACGCCTCCTGTATATACAGACACCAGTCCAGAATATTCCTGTATACAGACCCCAGACGAGACGCCTCCTGTATATACAGACCCCAGACCAGACGCCTCCTGTATATACAGACCCCAGACCAGATGCTTCCTGTATATACAGACCCCAGACCAGACGCCTCCTGTATATACAGAACCCAGACCAGACCCCTCCTGCATACGGACCCCAGACCAGACCCCTCCTGTATACAGACCCCAGACCAGACCCTTCCTAAATACAGAACCCAGACCAGACGCCTCCTGTATATACAGACACCAGTCCAGAATATTCCTGTATACAGACCCCAGACCAGACGCCTCCTGTATATACAGACCCCAGACCAAACCCCTCCTGTATACAGACCCCAGACCAGACCCCTCCTGTATACGGACCCCAGACCAGACCCCTCCTGTATACGGACCCCACACCAGACCCCTCCTGTATACAGACCCCAGACCAGACCCCTCCTGTATACAGACCCCAGACCCCTCCTGCATACGGACCCCAGACCAGACCCCTCCTGTATACAGACCCCAGACCAGACCCCTCCTGTATACGGATCCCAGACCAGACCCCTCCTGTATACGGACCCCAGACCAGACCCCTCCTGTATACGGACCCCAGACCAGACCCCTCCTGTATACAGACCCCAGACCAAACCCCTCCTGTATACGGACCCCAGACCAGACCCCTCCTGTATACGGACCCCAGACCAGACCCCTCCTGTATACGGACCCCACACCAGACCCCTCCTGTATACAGACCCCAGACCCCTCCTGCATACGGACCCCAGACCAGACCCCTCCTGTATACAGACCCCAGACCAGACCCTTCCTAAATACAGAACCCAGACCAGACGCCTCCTGTATATACAGACACCAGTCCAGACGCCTCCTGTATATACAGACCCCAGACCAGACGCCTCCTGTATATACAGACCCCAGACCAGACGCCTCCTGTATATACAGACCCCAGACCAGACGCTTCCTGTATATACAGACCCCAGACCAGACGCTTCCTGTATATACAGACCCCAGACCAGACCCCTCCTGTATACAGACCCCAGACCAGACCCTTCCTAAATACAGAACCCAGACCAGACGCCTCCTGTATATACAGACACCAGTCCAGACGCCTCCTGTATATACAGACCCCAGACCAGACGCCTCCTGTATATACAGACCCCAGACCAGACGCTTCCTGTATATACAGACCCCAGACCAGACGCTTCCTGTATATACAGACCCCAGACCAGACGCTTCCTGTATATACAGACCCCAGACCAGACCCCTCCTGTATACGGACCCCAGACCAGACCCCTCCTGTATACGGACCCCACACCAGACCCCTCCTGTATACGGACCCCAGACCAGACCCCTCCTGTATACAGACCCCAGACCAGACCCCTCCTGTATACAGACCCCAGACCAGACCCCTACTGTATACGGACCCCAGACCAGACCCCTCCTGTATACGGACCCCACACCAGACCCCTCCTGTATACGGACCCCACACCAGACCCCTCCTGTATACAGACCCCAGACCAGACCCCTCCTGCATACGGACCCCAGACCAGACCCCTCCTGTATACAGACCCCAGACCAGACCCTTCCTAAATACAGAACCCAGACCAGACGCCTCCTGTATATACAGACACCAGTCCAGAATATTCCTGTATACAGACCCCAGACCAGACGCCTCCTGTATATACAGACCCCAGACCAGACGCCTCCTGTATATACAGACCCCAGACCAGATGCTTCCTGTATATACAGACCCCAGACCAGACACCTCCTGTATATACAGACCCCAGACCAGACCCCTCCTGTATACGGACCCCAGACCAGACCCCTCCTGCATACGGACCCCAGACCAGACCCCTCCTGTATACAGACCCCAGACCAGACCCTTCCTAAATACAGAACCCAGACCAGACGCCTCCTGTATATACAGACACCAGTCCAGAATATTCCTGTATACAGACCCCAGACCAGACGCCTCCTGTATATACAGATCCCAGACCAGACGCCTCCTGTATATACAGACCCCAGACCAGACGCTTCCTGTATATACAGACCCCAGACCAGACGCCTCCTGTATACGGACCCCAGACCAGATCCCTCCTGTATACGGACCCCAGACCAGACCCCTCCTGTATACGGACCCCAGACCAGACCCCTCCTGTATACGGACCCCAGACCAGACCCCTCCTGTATACGGACCCCAGACCAGACCCCTCCTGTATACGGACCCCACACCAGACCCCTCCTGTATACGGACCCCACACCAGACCCCTCCTGTATACGGACCCCACACCAGACCCCTCCTGTATACAGACCCCAGACCAGACCCCTCCTGCATACGGACCCCAGACCAGACCCCTCCTGTATACAGACCCCAGACCAGACCCTTCCTAAATACAGAACCCAGACCAGACGCCTCCTGTATATACAGACACCAGTCCAGAATATTCCTGTATACAGACCCCAGACGAGACGCCTCCTGTATATACAGACCCCAGACCAGACGCCTCCTGTATATACAGACCCCAGACCAGATGCTTCCTGTATATACAGACCCCAGACCAGACGCCTCCTGTATATACAGAACCCAGACCAGACCCCTCCTGCATACGGACCCCAGACCAGACCCCTCCTGTATACAGACCCCAGACCAGACCCTTCCTAAATACAGAACCCAGACCAGACGCCTCCTGTATATACAGACACCAGTCCAGAATATTCCTGTATACAGACCCCAGACCAGACGCCTCCTGTATATACAGACCCCAGACCAGACGCCTCCTGTATATACAGACCCCAGACCAGACCCCTCCTGTATACGGACCCCAGACCAGACCCCTCCTGTATACGGACCCCAGACCAGACCCCTCCTGTATACGGACCCCAGACCAGACCCCTCCTGTATACGGACCCCACACCAGACCCCTCCTGTATACAGACCCCAGACCAGACCCCTCCTGCATACGGACCCCAGACCAGACCCCTCCTGTATACAGACCCCAGACCAGACCCTTCCTAAATACAGAACCCAGACCAGACGCCTCCTGTATATACAGACACCAGTCCAGAATATTCCTGTATACAGACCCCAGACCAGACCCCTCCTGTATACGGACCCCAGACCAGACCCCTCCTGTATACAGACCCCAGACCAGACCCCTCCTGTATACGGACCCCAGGCCAGACGTCTCCTGTACAGACCGCATCCATTTTGGCAGCAAAAGGGGGTCTTGGAGATTTCCCATTTCTTCAAATTAAATAAAAATTACAATATATATATATATATCTTTAGCGTAAATAATCTCTCTTTTCTTTTGTTCTTTCTCTGTACCTTTTCCCTTCCTCATCTTCTGATTTAATCATCGTCTTCGCTTGTGTTTTCAGGATGAGCTGTCATTTTGAGCCTTTCCTTTTACTTTACAATAATTTATCGTTTTCTGTATTTTTCTTGTATTTGCAACTGAGCAGTAAATCGGCAGCGATCAGAGCGCAGGCGGAGAGCGCACACGCTGATTCCTTCTCTGTTCTCCGCAGACTCGGACCGTCCACTTCCGCTGAGCGCGGGCGCCATCGCCGGCATCGTGATCGGCTCAGTAGCCGGAGCGTTCCTGCTCATTGCCCTGATCGTCATTGTGATATTTTGTATACGGAAAAGAAGGAAAGGTGAGTCCACAAATAAATGGCGCCTGACATAAAGGCGGCGTGCGCCACATGGGTCTTAAAGGGAAAGTACCGGAGAGGGATCCCGGATTTAAAAAAAAACATGGCTGCCTTCTTCCATAAACTGTGGGTCTCTGGGTTATGTGCGGTATGGCAGCTCAGCTGTATTGAAGTGAATGGGTCGGAGCTGTAATACCCCATACAGCCACTGGGGGCTCTCTCCTCCTTTTTATAGAAAGGTGAGCTAATTCATTTCCCCACAGCGCCTCCGCAGGAGGAATGAAGTATTACACAGTTCCCAACCCCCCAAATAGCAGACCTCGCTAATGTTATTGTTTCCTTCAGGAAAAAAAGTGAAGAATCCGGGTGATCTGCATAAAGACGCTTTGCGCACGGTAAGTTGCCGCCAAGACGTCCGGTCTGTTTTTATCTCTTACACCTTCTGAGTTCCGCTTACTCTGCCTCTGCTTCAGGTGTCAGGAGCGACGTTGTCACCCGATGACCCAGCGTACTTCACCATGAACAACATCATGTACCGCAACTCGTCCATCTCCATGGGCTCCTACATCATGGTGAGTTCTGCCATTAAGCCTCCTTAGATTGACATCAGCTGCCAGAAGGGGAAGGAGACTGACTAGGAAAAATACCAGGGTCTATATTTATATAGGACACGGACTAGAGACCATAATGGAAACTATATTTATAGATGCCAGAAAGGGAACATACTGATAAGTATATTTACAACTACTTCCAAAAGGGGAAGGAGACTGACTGTGAACTATATATACATAACTGCCAGAGGGAGAAGGAGGCTGAGAAGAAAACCTGCTGGCGGCTATAATTAAAAATCCTGGAAGGGGAAATAGCCTGACTGGAGAACTTACTGAAGACCATGTTTACAACTGCTAGAAAGGAGGAGAGGCGAATAACTGGAAATCTTATGAGGGTTTATATTTAAAGCTACCAGCCGGAAAGGAGACTGACTGGGTGCCATATACATGGCTAACATAGGTGGAAAGTAATTGAATAGAGAACTTACTGAAGAATATATTACCAACTGCCAGAGGGAGAAGGAGACAGACTAAAGAATTTACTGGGGACTCTAAGTGCAGCTCCAGAGGGGGAAGGAGACTTACTAGAGAATTTACAGGAGTCTATAAGTGCAGGTGCCAGAGGGGAAACTAGACTGACTAGAGAATTTACTGACGACCCTAAGTGCAGCTGCCAGAGTTGGAGGAAATTAACTAGAGAATTTAGCAGGTACTATATTTACAACTGCCAGAAGGAGACTGACTACAGAATTTACCAGGGACTATATTTACAACTGCCAGAAGGAGAAGGAGACTGACTACAGAATTTACCAGGGACTATATTTACAACTGCCATAGGGGTGAGAAAATAAATGTGGAATTATGTGGAAGCTATGTTTACTACTTCCATAGGGCAAAGGAGACTGATTGTGAATCTACAACTAGAGAAGGGGGAGGACATTGCCAAAGGAACATACTGGGCACTATACATTCAATTGCAAGAAGGAGAAGGAGACTGATTGGAGAACTTAATGTGGAGTATATTTACAACTTCCCAGGGGAAGGGTAACTGACTACGAAACTTATGGGTAGGGGATAGCTTTATTAACAATCACCAGAAGGGAATAGAAACTTACTGAGAACCTACATGGGACTATATTTACAATTTCTACAATGGCTGGATGGCTTGGGAAGTTGATGTGGATTATTTTTGTAACGCGTCCATCGCTGTGGGCTCCTACATCATGGCGAGTTCTGATATTAAGCCTATTTAGATTGAGACCATTATTATAACACAGCTGCCAGAAGGGGAAGGAGACTGACTGACTAGGCAACTTACTGTGGATTATATTTACAACTGCAAGAGGGGGAAGGAGACTGACCAGGAAAAAATACTGTGGGATGGATTTATAAATGGCGAGGAGGGAAAGGAGACTGACTAGAGACCATAATGGAAGCTATGGTGTAATGAGGAGCATTCTCATGTGCTCAACCATTTTGTTTTTGATCCTTTTGTAATATTATTGTAAAGTACAGATGTAGAAAAGTTGCTCTTCGACTGTTTCCTTTCTGGACAATAATGGAACAATGTAACTTTATTCTTTTGTAATTTGCAGAATTCTGGAGATAACACATCTGAATATTTGCGAAATCCTTCACCCAACCCTCCACCGAGCGGACCCAAAGTCAAGCATGCCACACAAGTATAACAGCGACGGACTAAGAGGGGGCGTTTCTCAATGAAAGATGGAGGTGGAGAGCCAAAACCGGCTGATGGGAGCAAACCTGATCAATCCGATGGACCAGCGATGGACCTTCCATGGTCACTGATCTTCTCAGATGGCAGCTGATGATCTTCTCTCCAGATGGAACATCACGAAATCAAAAGTGTGGCCCTCGGTGCTTCCTCAATGTCTGCACATATTTTACTTTCCAAGCCCCTCTTCGCGCTACGGACCCTCCATTTCCCCTCTGCACCTATCTCCACCTCCATCTTTGCGGATATGAAGTATGAAGATATATGAAGGATGTGCTATGTATGATTGAATCTTCTGGGGACACCCAAGAGCTGACCACCTCGCTTGTCCTAGACCACCGGATATAGCGTCGTCATTCACTAGCCTCAGTGACCAACGTGGAGGACCAGTGGAAAATCCCCTTTAAAACCTGTGTTTGCCCCTAGGACTGTCCGTAAGGGTCCAGATTGATGCCAAACACAAAGATCTTACTGCTAGCTGCAATATACAAGAGATAATATATATAATCTTACAGAAGTTTATAAATATTGTATATCGGGAGGTTTTGGAATATATATTTTTATAATAGATCTTGAAATAAAAGCAAAAACTCTCTGCATTGTGTGCAGCGTCGGCCGGGAGTTTGGACCCATCAGGGAAAATCATATTCTCAGGGCCCACCATGCGTAAGGGGTCCTAACAGCAGAGTCTGTCCTTATCTGTGTCTCCCATCTTGTCAAGCTGATAATTGAGGAAAGAGCATTAATAGGAATGATCGTTCCCAACTATCGACCCTTCCAAAAAGTCCAGTAATCACCTGCAGACCAGAAAAACGCTCACTTATTTGTAAGCCTGCTTTGAAATCATCTTTCTCTGCAGCACATCATTTTGTATAGACAGTAAGTGAACTGATGCAAAGATTTGCCAGCCAGGGCCCACCTGAGGATCCTCCGGTCTTCTGGTGGGCCAGTCCAATGCTGGTGGCATTAACGTAGACTATAAGGCCCACCGGAGGATCTTCCAGTGGGCAAGTCCAATGCTGGTGGCATTAACACAGACTATAAGGCCCACCGGAGGATCTTCCAGTCTTCTGGTGGGCCAGTCCAAGGCTGGTGGCATTAACACATACCATGAGGCCCACCGGAAGATCCCCCAGTCTTCTAGTGGGCCAGTCCAATGTTGGTGGCATGAACTCAGACCATGAGGCCCACCGGAGGATCTTCCAGTCTTCTAGTGGGCCAGTCCATTGCTGGTGACATTAACGCAGACCATGAGGCCCAGAGGAGGATCCTCCAGTCTTCTGGTGGGCTATTCCATTGCTGGTGACATTAACGCAGACCATGAGGCCCACCGGAAGATCCCCCAGTCTTCTAGTGGGCCAGTCCAATGTTGGTGGCATGAACTCAGACCACGAGGCCCACCTGAGGATCCTCCAGTCTTCTAGTGGGCAAGTCCAATGCTGGTGACATTAACGCAGACCATGAGGTTCAGAGGAGGATTCTCCAGTCTTCTGGTGGCCCAGTCCATTGCTGGTGACATTAACGCAGACCAGGAGGCCCACCGGAGGATCCTCCAGTCTTCTGGTGGGCCAGTCCAACGCTGGTGGCATTAACACATACCATGAGGCCCACCAGAGGATCCCCCAGTCTTCTAGTGGGCCAGTCCAATGTTGGTGGCATGAACTCAGACCATGAGGCCCACCTGAGGATCCTCCAGTCTTCTAGTGGGCAAGTCCAATGCTGGTGACATTAACGCAAACCATGAGGCTCAGAGGAGGATTCTCCAGTCTTCTGGTGGCCCAGTCCATTGCTGGTGGCATTAACACATACCATGAGGCTCACCGGAGGATCTTCCAGTCTTCTAGTGGGCCAGTCCAATGCTGGTGGCATTAACGCAGACTATGAGGCCCAGAGGAGTATCCTCCAGTCTTCTGGTGGGCCAGTCCATTGCTGGTGACATTAACGCAGACCATGAGGCCCACCGGATGATCCTCCTGTCCTCTGTTGGGTCAGTCCAATGCTGGTGGCATTAATGCAGACTATGATGCCCATCGGAGGATCCTCCGCTCCTTTGGTGGACCAGTCCAATGTGGATTGTGTACATTGTAATCAACGAGTCAAAGGATTGCCTCCATCGTTCATAGGATGAGGATGAGCATGGGCACAACAGCTATATTTTCCTTTTAAACAAATATCGTTCCTTCTATCTTTGGCATCCATGAGAAGGTCTAGAAGTGATTCTGCCATCTCTTAGGGGGATGCTCTCTCTGATATATCACTGTGAACCTGCTGATTTTACATATAGATGAGGGATCGATTTGCTGGGCTCGGTGCCACCTGACCTCATCCACTTACACTGGAGCTCAGCCAGACACTGCTCTCTGCTCTGCCAGACGCTGCTCTCTGCTCACCCAGACGCTGCTCTCTGCTCACCCAGACGCTGCTCTCTGCTCAGCCAGACGCTGCTCTCTGCTCACCCAGACGCTGCTCTCTGCTCAGCCAGACGCTGCTCTCTGCTCAGCCAGACGCTGCTCTCTGCTCACCCAGACGCTGCTCTCTGCTCTGCTAGACGCTGCTCTCTGCTCAGCCAGACGCTGCTCTCTGCTCTGCCAGACGCTGCTCTCTGCTCTGCCAGATGCTGCTCTCTGCTCTGCCAGATGCTGATCTCTGCTCTGCCAGATGCTGATCTCTGCTCATCCAGATGCTGATCTCTGCTCACCCAGATGCTGCTCTCTGCTCTGCCAGATGCTGCTCTCTGCTCACCCAGATGCTGCTCTCTGCTCACCCAGATGCTGCTCTCTGCTCACCCAGATGCTGCTCTCTGCTCTGCCAGATGCTGCTCTCTGCTCTGCCAGATGCTGCTCTCTGCTCACCCAGATGCTGCTCTCTGCTCACCCAGATGCTGCTCTCTGCTCTGCCAGATGCTGCTCTCTGCTCACCCAGATGCTGCTCTCTGCTCACCCAGATGCTGCTCTCTGCTCTGCCAGATGCTGCTCTCTGCTCTGCCAGATGCTGCTCTCTGCTCTGCCAGATGCTGCTCTCTGCTCACCCAGATGCTGCTCTCTGCTCACCCAGATGCTGCTCTCTGCTCTGCCAGATGCTGCTCTCTGCTCAGCCAGACGCTGCTCTCTGCTCACCCAGACGCTGCTCTCTTCTCTGCCAGACGCTGCTCTCTGCTCACCCAGACGCTGCTCTCTGCTCACCCAGACGCTGCTCTCTGCACACCGAGACGCTGCTCTCTGCTCACCGAGACGCTGCTCTCTGCTCTGCCAGGCGCTGCTCTCTGCTCACCCAGATGCTGCTCTCTGCTCTGCCAGATGCTGCTCTCTGCTCACCCAGATGCTGCTCTGTGCTCTGCCAGATGCTGCTCTCTGCTCACCCAGATGCTCTCTGCTCACCCAGATGCTGCTCTCTGCTCACCCAGACGCTGCTCTCTGCTCAGCCAGACGCTGCTCTCTGCTCAGCCAGACGCTGCTCTCTGCTCAGCCAGACGCTGCTCTCTGCTCACCCAGACGCTGCTCTCTGCTCTGCCAGACGCTGCTCTCTGCTCACCCAGACGCTGCTCTCTGCTCTGCCAGATGCTGCTCTCTGCTCTGCCAGATGCTGCTCTCTGCTCACCCAGATGCTGCTCTCTGCTCTGCCAGATGCTGCTCTCTGCTCACCCAGATGCTGCTCTCTGCTCACCCAGATGCTGCTCTCTGCTCTGCCAGATGCTGCTCTCTGCTCACCCAGATGCTGCTCTCTGCTCACCCAGATGCTGCTCTCTGCTCTGCCAGATGCTGCTCTCTGCTCTGCCAGATGCTGCTCTCTGCTCTGCCAGATGCTGCTCTCTGCTCACCCAGATGCTGCTCTCTGCTCACCCAGATGCTGCTCTCTGCTCTGCCAGATGCTGCTCTCTGCTCACCCAGATGCTGCTCTCTGCTCTGCCAGATGCTGCTCTCTGCTCACCCAGATGCTGCTCTCTGCTCACCCAGATGCTGCTCTCTGCTCAGCCAGACGCTGCTCTCTGCTCAGTTAGATGCTGCTCTCTGCTCACCCAGACGCTGCTCTCTGCTCTGCCAGACGCTGCTCTCTGCTCTGCCAGACGCTGCTCTCTGCTCAGCCAGACGCTGCTCTCTGCTCAGCCAGACGCTGCTCTCTGCTCACCCAGACGCTGCTCTCTGCTCACCCAGATGCTGCTCTCTGCTCAGCCAGACGCTGCTCTCTGCTCACCCAGACGCTGCTCTCTGCTCTGCCAGACGCTGCTCTCTGCTCACCCAGACGCTGCTCTCTGCTCTGCCAGATGCTGCTCTCTGCTCTGCCAGATGCTGCTCTCTGCTCACCCAGATGCTGCTCTCTGCTCTGCCAGATGCTGCTCTCTGCTCACCCAGATGCTGCTCTCTGCTCACCCAGATGCTGCTCTCTGCTCTGCCAGATGCTGCTCTCTGCTCACCCAGATGCTGCTCTCTGCTCACCCAGATGCTGCTCTCTGCTCTGCCAGATGCTGCTCTCTGCTCTGCCAGATGCTGCTCTCTGCTCTGCCAGATGCTGCTCTCTGCTCACCCAGATGCTGCTCTCTGCTCACCCAGATGCTGCTCTCTGCTCTGCCAGACGCTGCTCTCTGCTCACCCAGATGCTGCTCTCTGCTCACCCAGATGCTGCTCTCTGCTCACCCAGATGCTGCTCTCTGCTCTGCCAGATGCTGCTCTCTGCTCACCCAGACGCTGCTCTCTGCTCACCCAGACGCTGCTCTCTGCTCACCCAGATGCTGCTCTCTGCTCACCCAGATGCTGCTCTCTGCTCTGCCAGATGCTGCTCTCTGCTCACACAGATGCTGCTCTCTGCTCACCCAGATGCTGCTCTCTGCTCACCCAGATGCTGCTCTCTGCTCTGCCAGATGCTGCTCTCTGCTCACACAGATGCTGCTCTCTGCTCTGCCAGATGCTGCTCTCTGCTCTGCCAGATGCTGCTCTCTGCTCAGTCAGACACTGCTCTCTGCTCAGCCATCACACCTGCATTGCTCTCCAGCCACTTCTGCTTTCCACTGCTGTACTGTCACCTGCAGGTGGCTACAGGAGTCTGACAATAGGAACAGCGCCCTCTAATGGCGGCACAGTCTTCAGATCTCCATCCACTGAGATGTGGTAGGAGTAGACATTTGGAGCAGGAATATGCAGTCAGCAAGGGTTGATGCCATCATGTCAACATGGACCACCATGGAAAAACAAAACAGTAGCCTGACTTGATGGCCCAACTGATGAGGCTCACAGACATACAGGACCATGGTGGTTTTCTAACTGATGAGCATAGTTTGTGCACTGAAACATTTGGAATGTAACAAGGTAGCCAAATAGTATTCTTCCTTAGAGCTTTGTTCTGCCTGGTACCCTAAAGGGTTATTTCCATCTTTGCAAATGGTTACTATCCCATGGTACTTGTAACAACGAGCACATTTGCCATTTACTGCATATTACCATTTGCAACCGTTCTTGAGATATTAACACTTTTGTTTGTAGTTCGTTGCCTTGGAGACCGACCACCGCTGTTGTCTAGTTTGCAAGCACTTTGCTGAAGCTGGACAGGTAAGACGGTAACAGCACGCTCCCGCGATCCTGGCCAGCTGCAAAACAATGCTTTACAATGGGAAAAAAAGCTTGCAAGCACTGTGCATGTTCCTGCTGCGGTGGTCAGTATCCAAGGTAACAAGTTGTAAACAAAAGAAGAGAAAAGTGTAAATATTTTAAGAACGGATGTAATTATTAATAAACAGTCAATTACAAGAGTTCTTGTTTTTATAAGCAATATCCATTTATGAAGATGGGAATAATCCTTTACGTGCCCTGTTATGTCCTCCTAGCCACAAGCAAAAAGTGACAAGACAACCTCCAAAAATGGGAGATAGGGGAGATCCTGGAAACCACTGCTGGTTTCCTGCCAATACGGTTTCGGATATAATTTTTTAAGTATTATTTATTACAAACAAGCAGGGACAAAACGATCGTGGTCACAGAGTGTACGACCGTGACCAAGCCTGTGCAAGAGGGGTCCCGCAGACACTGGCGCCCACCAAATACTGACCCCGAGGACGCAAATTCGGCTGAAGTGGATTGCAGCACAGAAACACGGAGGTGAGGGTCATTACACCAGGATGGGAGTCAAAATACCAGGATGGGGGATATTATTAAGGGATATTATTACAGGAAGGGACCAGGATGTGGGACGTTATTACAGAAAGAGGCCAGGATGGTGGACATTATTACAGAAAGGGGCCAGGATGGGGGACATTATTACAGAAAGGGGCCAGGATGGGGGACATTATTACAGAAAGGGGCTATGGCAGGGGGACATTATTACAGAAAGGGGCCAGGATGGGGGACATTATTACAGAAAGGGGCTATGGCAGGGGGACATTATTACAGAAAGGGGCCAGGATGGGGGACATTATTACAGAAAGGGGCTATGGCAGGGGGACATTTTTACAGAAAGGGACCAGGATGGGGAACATTATTACAGAAAGGGGCTATGGCAGGGGGACATTATTACAGAAAGGGGCCAGGATGGGGGACATTATTACAGAAAGGGGCTATGGCAGGGGGACATTATTACAGAAAGGGGCTATGGCAGGGGGACATTATTACAGAAAGGGACCAGGATGGGGAACATTATTACAGAAAGGGGCTATGGCAGGGGGACATTATTACAGAAAGGGGCCAGGATGGGGGACATTATTACAGAAAGGGGCTATGGCAGGGGGACATTATTACAGAAAGGGGCCAGGATGGGGGACATTATTACAGAAAGGGGCTATGGCAGGGGGACATTATTACAGAAAGGGGCTATGGCAGGGGGACATTATTACAGAAAGGGGCCAGGATGGGGGACATTATTACAGAAAGGGGCTATGGCAGGGGGACATTATTACAGAAAGGGGCTATGGCAGGGTGACATTATTACAGAAAAGGGCCAGGATGGGGAACATTATTACAGAAAGGGGCTATGGCAGGGGGACATTATTACAGAAAGGGGCTATGGCAGGGTGACATTATTACAGAAAGGGGCCAGGATGGGGAACATTATTACAGAAAGGGGCTATGGCAGGGGGACATTATTACAGAAAGGGGCCAGGATGGGGGACATTATTACAGAAAGGGGCTATGGCAGGGGGACATTATTACAGAATGGGGCTATGGCAGGGGGACATTGTCACATGAATGGTGAACACGCGTCTTTATAGGATCTAGAACACCACAAGGGCCCATACATCTGACCAACATGCAGGTGGGGGCCCGGATCCAGATTTTACATCGGGGCGCATCACACTCTAGTTATGCCACTGACTACATCTGTAATGTTGAACATATGAACATGTGACCTAAAAGTGACCAAAGTTTCATTGCAAAACCGGTTTATCTAGAACTTTATAGAAAAGGAAAAGTCAAATAAAAACAAAGCTTCAACTTTCTGCTACTTTATAAGTCACTCAGGGAAATCACCTAAATAGAATGTCTGTAAATCAACGTCATTATATGTGGGGATATAAAAAGTTATCACGAGAGCTCATTATACTTTATGGAATATAATCGTCAACCTCATCGTCTAATAGCAAATATACGTATACAAAAAGGGAATATTAGGGAATTGTGGAGGAACAGAGGGAACGCCTCCGGATTGTAAAGAGCGGAGCGTGGCTGTAGAGCATTTCTTTTTGGGGGACGCCTGATATCCAGGAATTACACAGACCGTCCATTGATTTAAATGAGAAACGTGTAACCTGTGGTGTCCGGGACGAGCCAAGATTTTTGTGCTCCCCTAATGGTAGACTGTTTCCATTCCATGTCCTGCCATCATAATGAAAGCATGTGGCTATCGGGAGGAAATTAACTTTATTTTCCCCCAGGAGCCGCCGGCTTTCAGTCGTTGGGACGGTGCACAGAGCAGCGTCAGTCACCGCTCACAGGACTGTAGGCATGGCCCGCCGCTTTGATTGACAGCTTGCTCTGCATAGATGCTCTGCAACACCAGCTTTTAAAGTGCGGCGCCGTGCTGAGATCCGCCACTCATTGTGTACTCAGCCATGACTGAAAGCCGGCGGCTCCTGGGAGGAATGAAGTTCTTTTTCTCCTAATAGTGGCACTTGGAGTAGCCGGACAGCATTGTTAACCTGCAAATTTACCCACTGCACCCATTCAAGGCAGACCTCCGTCCCATAACGTCCTCCGTCGTGTTATTCTAGAGGCATGGAGGCCACAGGTGTTAGGCTACAGAGTAACTCCTCTAGCGATTTCCTGGGTGGGAGAAAGATCAGATTATACATCTCATACTATTCTACTGAAAACGCATCTGTCAGATGTTTAATTTGTCTGGAAATTGTTCTCATAATTATGCTCTTATTCAGGGTGCAATTATTCATCATCGGCATTCTACCAGCACTATAGGAGCTGGAGCTTACGTTTCGCTCACATCCCAGCATGCATTTGGCCTGCCAATGTTTTATTAAGCGCTGACACAAAGGCCGGCCTCTCGGTTATACCTATATGCGGCTTGTAAGACAGGAGAACAAGAGGAGAGTGATAAAGACCCGCTCGGAATTTCGTTGGTGGTCTCCTAGTTAACCAGGGCTCAACCAGGACAGTTCTAGATCAGTTCTTCCTTCTCGAGTTTCTCCTCTCTCCTCAAATCAGAGAGGCAGAAGAATTTAGGAAAGGTTTGACGTTTTTGAAGACCGCCCCGATCACGTCCCGCAGTTGCACATTGACATGAAGACGCCAGAGAACATGGAAGGGTGATTGGGACAGTTCTCACTTTAGTTCAGAGTTTAAATGTAGTGACCAACAGGGGGCGACACAAGACACAAAAGTAATCACCTCCCACAGAATAGAAACCATGAGGCATGACAGGAGCGACAAAGGGTCCATACATCAGATGGAAAAGCCCTTGAATTCCCTTTGGATGGAGACCTTGAGTGAGGCTTTGTCTGCCACAAGTTAACTTTTAACCCTGAAGCTAAGTAAATATTTCATATAGTTACAGTTACCAAAAACAGGACTTTCTAGTTTCCTATTTCTTATCACACCTTATATCAATATAATATTTACCTTCATCCATTCCTATAATTGTGAGATGTCACTGTAAGCAGATTATTCTAGGATTATTCTAGCATTAATGCTCTGGTTGGAGCTAGGGTTAGGGCTAGCATTCTAGTATTCATGCTCTGGTTGGAGCTAGGGTTAAGGCTAGCATTCTAGTATTCATGCTCTGGTTGGAGCTAGGGTTAGGGCTAGCATTCTAGCATTCATACTCTGGTTGGAGCTAGGGTTAGGGCTAGCATTCTAGTATTCATACTCTGGTTGGAGCTAGGGTTAAGGCTAGCATTCTAGTATTCATGCTCTGGTTGGAGCTAGGGTTAGGGCTAGCATTCTAGCATTCATACTCTGGTTGGAGCTAGGGTTAGGGCTAGCATTCTAGCATTCATACTCTGGTTGGAGCTAGGGTTAAGGCTAGCATTCTAGTATTCATGCTCTGGTTGGAGCTAGGGTTAGGGCTAGCATTCTAGCATTCATACTCTGGTTGGAGCTAGGGTTAGGGCTAGCATTCTAGTATTCATGCTCTGGTTGGAGCTAGGGTTAGGGCTAGCATTCTAGCATTCATGCTCTGGTTGGAGCTAGGGTTAGGGCTAGCATTCTAGTATTCATACTCTGGTTGGAGCTAGGGTTAAGGCTAGCATTCTAGTATTCATACTCTGGTTGGAGCTAGGGTTAGGGCTAGCATTCTAGCATTCATGCTCTGGTTGGAGCTAGGGTTAGGGCTAGCATTCTAGTATTCATGCTCTGGTTGGAGCTAGGGTTAGGACTAGCATTCTAGCATTCATACTCTGGTTGGAGCTAGGGATAGGGATAGCATTCTAACAGTCATATTCTGGTTGGAGCTAGGGTTAGGGCTAGCATTCTAGTATTCATACTCTGGTTGGAGCTGGGGTTAGGGATAGCATTCTAGTATTCATACTCTGGTTGAAGCTAGGGTTAGGGCTAGCATTCTAACATTCATACTCTGGTTGGAGCTAGGGTTATGGATAGCATTCTAGTATTTATACTCTGGTTGGAGCTGGGGTTAGGGCTAGCATTCTAGCATTCATGCTCTGGTTGGAGCTAGGGTTAGGGCTAGCATTCTAGCATTCATACTCTGGTTGGAGCTAGGGTTAGCGATAGCATTCTAGCATTAATACTCTGGTTGGAGCTAGGGTTAGGGATAGCATTCTAGCATTCATATTCTGGTTGGAGCTAGGGTTAGGGCTAGCATTCTAGCATTCATATTCTGGTTGGAGCTAGGGTTAAGGCTAGCATTCTAGCATTCATGCTCTGGTTGAAGCTAGGGTTAGGGCTAGCATTCTAGTATTCATACTCTGGTTGGAGCTAGGGTTAGGGATAGCATTCTAGCATTCATACTCTGGTTGGAGCTAGGGTTAGGGATAGCATTCTAGCATTCATGCTCTGGTTGGAGCTAGGGTTAGGGCTAGCATTCTAGCATTCATACTCTGGTTGGAGCTAGGGTTAGGGATACCATTCTAGCATTCATGCTCTGGTTGGAGCTAGGATTAGGGCTAGCATTCTAGCATTCATGCTCTGGTTGGAGCTAGGGTTAGGGCTAGCATTCTAGCATTCATGCTCTGGTTGGAGCTAGGGTTAGGGCTAGCATTCTAGCATTCATATTCTGGTTGGAGCTAGGGTTAGGGCTAGCATTCTAGCATTCATATTCTGGTTGGAGCTAGGGTTAGGGCTAGCATTCTAGCATTCATATTCTGGTTGGAGCTAGAGTTAGGGCTAGCATTCTAGCATTCATGCTCTAGTTGGAGCTAGGGTTAGGGCTAGCATTCTAGCATTCATATTCTGGTTGGAGGTAGGGTTAGGGATAGCATTCTAGCATTCATATTCTGGTTGGAGCTAGGTTAGGGCTAGCATTCTAGCATTCATATTCTGCTGGAGCTAGGGTTAGGGATAGCATTCTAGCATTCATACTCTGGTTGGAGCTAGGGTTAGGGCTAGCATTCTAGCATTCATATTCTGGTTGGAGCTAGGGTTAGGGCTAGCATTCTAGTATTCATGCTCTGGTTGGAGCTAGGTTTAGGACTAGCACTCTAGCATTCATACTCTGGTTGGAGCTAGGGTTAGGGCTAGCATTCTAACAGTCATATTCCGGTTGGAGCTAGGGTTAGGGCTAACATTCTAGCATTCATGCTCTGGTTGGAGCTAGGGTTAGGGCTAGCATTCTAGCATTCATAATCTGGTTGGAGCTAGGGTTAGGGCTAGCATTCTAGCATTCATACTCTGGTTGGAGCTAGGGTTAGGGATAGCATTCTTGTATTCATACTTTGGTTGAAGCTAGGGTTAGGGCTAGCATTCTAGTATTCATGCTCTGGTTGGAGCTAGGGTTAGGGCTAGCATTCTAGTATTCATATTCTGGTTGGAGCTAGGGTTAGGGCTAGCATTCTAGCATTCATACTCTGGTTGGAGCTGGGGTTAGGGCTAGTATTCTAGCATTCATACTCTGGTTGGAGCTTGGGTTAGGGCTAGCATTCATATTCTGGTTGGAGTCAGGGTTAGGGCTAGCATTCTAGCATTCATAATCTTGTTGGACCTAGGGTTAGGGATAGCATTCTAACATTCATAATCTGGTTGGAGCTAGGGTTAGGGCTAGCATTCTAGCATTCATGCTCTGGTTGGAGCTAGGGTTAGGGCTAGCATTCTAGTATTCATGCTCTGGTAGGAGCTAGGGTTAGGGCTAGCATTCTAGCATTCATACTCTGGTTGGAGCTAGGGTTAGGGCTAGCATTCTCGTATTCATGCTCTGGTTGGAGCTAGGGTTAGGGCTAGCATTCTAACAGTCATATTCCGGTTGGAGCTAGGGTTAGGGCTAGCATTCTAGTATTCATGCTCTAGTTGGAGCTAGGGTTAGGGCTAGCATTCTAGCATTCATACTCTGGTTGGAGCTAGGGTTAGGGATAGCATTCTAGCATTCATGCTCTGGTTGGAGCTAGGGTTAGGGCTAGCATTCATGCTCTGGTTGGAGCTAGGGTTAGGGCTAGTATTCTAGCATTCATACTCTGGTTGGAGCTAGGGTTAGGGCTAGCATTCTAGCATTCATGCTCTGGTTGGAGCTAGGGTTAGGGCTAGCATTCTAACATTCATACTCTGGTTGGAGCTAGGGTTAGGGCTAGCATTCTAGCATTCATACTCTGGTTGGAGCTAGGGTTAGGGATAGCATTCTAGCATTCATACTCTGGTTGGAGCTAGGGTTAGGGATAGCATTCTAGCATTCATGCTCTGGTTGGAGCTAGGGTTGGGGCTAGCATCCTAGCATTCATGCTCTGGTTGGAGCTAGGGTTAGGGCTAGCATTCTAGCATTCATACTCTGGTTGAAGCTAGGGTTAGGGCTAGCAATCTAGCATTCATGCTCTGGTTGCAGCTAGGGTTAGGGCTAGCATTCTAACAGTCATATTCCGGTTGGAGCTAGGGTTAGGGCTAGCATTCTAGCATTCATGCTCTGGTTGGAGCTAGGGTTAGGGCTAGCATTCTAGCATTCATATTCTGGTTGGAGCTAGGGTTAGGGCTAGCATTCTAGCATTCATATTCTGGTTGGAGGTAGGGTTAGGGCTAGCATTCTAGCATTCATATTCTGGTTGGAGCTAGGGTTAGGGATAGCATTCTAGCATTCATACTCTGGTTGGAGCTAGGGTTAGGGCTAGCATTCATATTCTGGTTGGAGCCAGGGTTAGGGCTAGCATTCTAGCATTCATAATCTGGTTGGAGCTAGGGTTAGGGATAGCATTCATACTCTGGTTGGAGCTAGGGTTATGGCTAGCATTCTAGCATTCATAATCTGGTTGGAGCTAGGGTTAGGGCTAGCATTCTAGCATTCATGCTCTGGTTGGAGCTAGGGTTAGGGCTAGCATTCTAGCATTCATACTCTGGTTGGAGCTAGGGTTACGGCTAGCATTCTAGTATTCATGCTCTGGTTGGAGCTAGAGTTAGGGCTAGCATTCTAGAATTCATATTCTAGTTGGAGCTAGGGTTAGGGCTAGCATTCTAGCATTCATATTCTGGTTGGAGCTAGAGTTAGGGCTAGCATCCTAGCATTCATGCTCTGGTTGGAGCTAGGGTTAGGGCTAGCATTCTAGCATTCATATTCTGATTGGAGCTAGGGTTAGGGATAGCATTCTAGCATTCATATTCTGGTTGGAGCAAGGGTTAGAGCTAGCATTCTAGCATTCATATTCTGGTTGGAGCTAGGGTTAGGGATAGCATTCTAGCATTCATACTCTGGTTGGAGCTAGAGTTAGGGCTAGCATTCTAGAATTCATATTCTAGTTGGAGCTAGGGTTAGGGCTAGCATTCTAGCATTCATATTCTGGTTGGAGCTAGAGTTAGGGCTAGCATCCTAGCATTCATGCTCTGGTTGGAGCTAGGGTTAGGGCTAGCATTCTAGCATTCATATTCTGATTGGAGCTAGGGTTAGGGATAGCATTCTAGCATTCATATTCTGGTTGGAGCAAGGGTTAGAGCTAGCATTCTAGCATTCATATTCTGGTTGGAGCTAGGGTTAGGGATAGCATTCTAGCATTCATACTCTGGTTGGAGCTAGGGTTAGGGCTAGCATTCTAGCATTCATATTCTGGTTGGAGTTAGGGTTAGGGCTAGCATTCTAGTATTCATGCTCTGGTTGGAGCTAGGGTTAGGGCTAGCACTCTAGCATTCATACTCTGGTTGGAGCTAGGAATAGGGCTAGCATTCTAACAGTCATATTCTGGTTGGAGCTAGGGTTAGGGCTAGCATTCTAGCATTCTTGCTCTGGTTGGAGCTAGGGTTAGGGCTAGCATTCTAGCATTCATAATCTGGTTGGAGCTAGGGTTAGTGCTAGCATTCTAGCATTCATACTCTGGTTGGAGCTAGGGTTAGGGATAGCATTCTTGTATTCATACTCTGTTTGAAGCTAGGGTTAGGGCTAGCATTCTAGTATTCATGCTCTGGTTGGAGCTAGGGTTAGGGCTAGCATTCTAGTATTCATATTCTGGTTCGAGCTAGGGTTAGGGCTAGCATTCTAGCATTCATACTCTGGTTGGAGCTAGGGTTAGGGCTAGTATTCTAGCATTCATACTCTGGTTGGAGCTTGGGTTAGGGCTAGCATTCATATTCTGGTTGGAGCCAGGGTTAGGGCTAGCATTCTAGCATTCATAATCTGGTTGGACCTAGGGTTAGGGATAGCATTCTAGCATTCATACTCTGGTTGGAGCTAGGGTTAAAGCTAGCATTTTCGTATTCATGCTCTGGTTGGAGCTAGGGTTAGTGCTAGCATACTAACAGTCATATTCCGGTTGGAGCTAGGGTTAGGGCTAGCATTCTAGTATTCATGCTCTGGTTGGAGCTAGGGTTAGGGCTAGCATTCTAGCATTCATACTCTGGTTGGAGCTAGGGTTAGGGCTAGCATTCTAGCATTCATACTCTGGTTGGAGCTAGGGTTAGGGATAGCATTCTAGCATTCATGCTCTGGTTGGAGCTAGGGTTAGGGCTAGCATTCTAGCATTCATACTCTGGTTGGAGCTAGGGTTAGGGATAGCATTCTAGCATTCATGCTCTGGTTGGAGCTAGGATTAGGGCTAACATTCTAGCATTCATGCTCTGGTTGGAGCTAGGGTTAGGGCTAGCATTCTAGCATTCATGCTCTGGTTGGAGCTAGGGTTAGGGCTAGCATTCTAACAGTCATATTCCGGTTGGAGATAGGGTTAGGGCTAGCATTCTAGCATTCATGCTCTGGTTGGAGCTAGGGTTAGGGCTAGCATTCTAGCATTCATATTCTGGTTGGAGCTAGGGTTAGGGCTAGCATTCTAGCATTCATGCTCTGGTTGGAGCTAGAGTTAGGGCTAGCATTCTAGCATTCATATTCTAGTTGGAGCTAGGGTTAGGGCTAGCATTCTAGCATTCATATTCTGGTTGGAGCTAGGGTTAGGGCTAGCATTCTAGCATTCATATTCTGGTTGGAGCTAGAGTTAGGGCTAGCATTCTAGCATTCATGCTCTGGTTGGAGCTAGGGTTAGGGCTAGCATTCTAGCATTCATATTCTGGTTGGAGCTAGGGTTAGGGATAGCATTCTAGCATTCATATTCTGGTTGGAGCTAGGGTTAAGGCTAGCATTCTAGCATTCATGCTCTGGTTGAAGCTAGGGTTAGGGCTAGCATTCTAGTATTCATACTCTGGTTGGAGCTAGGGTTAGGGATAGCATTCTAGCATTCATACTCTGGTTGGAGCTAGGGTTAGGGATAGCATTCTAGCATTCATGCTCTGGTTGGAGCTAGGGTTAGGGCTAGCATTCTAGCATTCATACTCTGGTTGGAGCTAGGGTTAGGGATACCATTCTAGCATTCATGCTCTGGTTGGAGCTAGGATTAGGGCTAGCATTCTAGCATTCATGCTCTGGTTGGAGCTAGGGTTAGGGCTAGCATTCTAGCATTCATGCTCTGGTTGGAGCTAGGGTTAGGGCTAGCATTCTAGCATTCATATTCTGGTTGGAGCTAGGGTTAGGGCTAGCATTCTAGCATTCATATTCTGGTTGGAGCTAGGGTTAGGGCTAGCATTCTAGCATTCATATTCTGGTTGGAGCTAGAGTTAGGGCTAGCATTCTAGCATTCATGCTCTAGTTGGAGCTAGGGTTAGGGCTAGCATTCTAGCATTCATATTCTGGTTGGAGGTAGGGTTAGGGATAGCATTCTAGCATTCATATTCTGGTTGGAGCTAGGTTAGGGCTAGCATTCTAGCATTCATATTCTGGTTGGAGCTAGGGTTAGGGATAGCATTCTAGCATTCATACTCTGGTTGGAGCTAGGGTTAGGGCTAGCATTCTAGCATTCATATTCTGGTTGGAGCTAGGGTTAGGGCTAGCATTCTAGTATTCATGCTCTGGTTGGAGCTAGGTTTAGGACTAGCACTCTAGCATTCATACTCTGGTTGGAGCTAGGGTTAGGGCTAGCATTCTAACAGTCATATTCCGGTTGGAGCTAGGGTTAGGGCTAGCATTCTAGCATTCATGCTCTGGTTGGAGCTAGGGTTAGGGCTAGCATTCTAGCATTCATAATCTGGTTGGAGCTAGGGTTAGGGCTAGCATTCTAGCATTCATACTCTGGTTGGAGCTAGGGTTAGGGATAGCATTCTTGTATTCATACTTTGGTTGAAGCTAGGGTTAGGGCTAGCATTCTAGTATTCATGCTCTGGTTGGAGCTAGGGTTAGGGCTAGCATTCTAGTATTCATATTCTGGTTGGAGCTAGGGTTAGGGCTAGCATTCTAGCATTCATACTCTGGTTGGAGCTGGGGTTAGGGCTAGTATTCTAGCATTCATACTCTGGTTGGAGCTTGGGTTAGGGCTAGCATTCATATTCTGGTTGGAGCCAGGGTTAGGGCTAGCATTCTAGCATTCATAATCTTGTTGGACCTAGGGATAGGGATAGCATTCTAACATTCATAATCTGGTTGGAGCTAGGGTTAGGGCTAGCATTCTAGCATTCATGCTCTGGTTGGAGCTAGGGTTAGGGCTAGCATTCTAGTATTCATGCTCTGGTAGGAGCTAGGGTTAGGGCTAGCATTCTAGCATTCATACTCTGGTTGGAGCTAGGGTTAGGGCTAGCATTCTCGTATTCATGCTCTGGTTGGAGCTAGGGTTAGGGCTAGCATTCTAACAGTCATATTCCGGTTGGAGCTAGGGTTAGGGCTAGCATTCTAGCATTCATACTCTGGTTGGAGCTAGGGATAGTGCTAGCATTCTAACAGTCATAGTCCGGTTGGAGCTAGGGTTTGGGCTAGCATTCTAGCATTCATGCTCTGGTTGGAGCTAGGGTTAGGGATAGCATTCTAGTATTCATACTCTGGTTGGAGCTAGGGTTAAAGCTAGCATTTTCGTATTCATGCTCTGGTTGGAGCTAGGGTTTGGGCTAGCATTCTAGCATTCATGCTCTGGTTGGAGCTAGGGTTAGGGAAAGCATTCTAGCATTCATACTCTGGTTGGAGCTAGGGTTAAAGCTAGCATTTTCGTATTCATGCTCTGGTTGGAGCTAGGGTTAGTGCTAGCATTCTAACAGTCATATTCCGGTTGGAGCTAGGGTTAGGGCTAGCATTCTAGTATTCATGCTCTGGTTGGAGCTAGGGTTAGTGCTAGCATTCTAACAGTCATATTCCGGTTGGAGCTAGGGTTAGGGCTAGCATTCTAGTATTCATGCTCTGGTTGGAGCTAGGGTTAGGGCTAGCATTCTAGCATTCATACTCTGGTTGGAGCTAGGGTTAGGGCTAGCATTCTAGCATTCATATTCTGGTTGTAGTTAGGGTTAGGGCTAGCATTCTAGTATTCATGCTCTGGTTGGAGCTAGGGTTAGGGCTAGCACTCTAGCATTCATACTCTGGTTGGAGCTAGGAATAGGGCTCGCATTCTAACAGTCATATTCCGGTTGGAGCTAGGGTTAGGGCTAGCATTCTAGCATTCTTGCTCTGGTTGGAGCTAGGGTTAGGGCTAGCATTCTAGCATTCATAATCTGGTTGGAGCTAGGGTTAGTGCTAGCATTCTAGCATTCATACTCTGGTTGGAGGTAGGGTTAGGGATAGCATTCTTGTATTCATACTCTGGTTGAAGCTAGGGTTAGGTCTAGCATTCTAGTATTCATGCTCTGGTTGGAGCTAGGGTTAGGGCTAGCATTCTAGTATTCATATTCTGGTTCGAGCTAGGGTTAGGGCTAGCATTCTAGCATTCATACTCTGGTTGGAGCTAGGGTTAGGGCTAGTATTCTAGCATTCATACTCTGGTTGGAGCTTGGGTTAGGGCTAGCATTCATATTCTGGTTGGAGCCAGGGTTAGGGCTAGCATTCTAGCATTCATAATCTGGTTGGACCTAGGGTTAGGGATAGCATTCTAGCATTCATACTCTGGTTGGAGCTAGGGTTAAAGCTAGCATTTTCGTATTCATGCTCTGGTTGGAGCTAGGGTTAGTGCTAGCATTCTAACAGTCATATTCCGGTTGCAGCTAGGGTTAGGGCTAGCATTCTAGTATTCATGCTCTGGTTGGAGCTAGGGTTAGGGCTAGCATTCTAGCCTTCACACTCTGGTTGGAGCTAGGGTTAGGGCTAGCATTCTAGCATTCATACTCTGGTTGGAGCTAGGGTTAGGGCTAGCATTCATGCTCTGGTTGGAGCTAGTGTTAGGGCTAGTATTCTAGCATTCATACTCTGGTTGGAGCTAGGGTTAGGGCTAGCATTCTAGCATTCATGCTCTGGTTGGAGCTAGGGTTAGGGCTAGCATTCTAGCATTCATACTCTGGTTGGAGCTAGGGTTAGGGATAGCATTCTAGCATTCATACTCTGGTTGGAGCTAGGGTTAGGGATAGCATTCTAGCATTCATACTCTGGTTGGAGCTAGGGTTAGGGATAGCATTCTAGCATTCATGCTCTGGTTGGAGCTAGGGTTGGGGCTAGCATTCTAGCATTCATGCTCTGGTTGGAGCTAGAGTTAGGGCTAGCATTCTAGCATTCATACTCTGGTTGGAGCTAGGGTTAGGGCTAGCATTCTAGGATTCATGCTCTGGTTGGAGCTAGGGTTAGGGCTAGCATTCTAGCATTCATGCTCTGGTTGGAGCTAGGGTTAGGGCTAGCATTCTAGCATTCATATTCTGGTTGGAGCTAGGGTTAGGGCTAGCATTCTAGCATTCATATTCTGGTTGGAGCTAGGGTTAGGGCTAGCATTCTAGCATTCATATTCTGGTTGGAGCTAGGGTTAGGGATAGCATTCTAGCATTCATACTCTGGTTGGAGCTAGGGTTAGGGCTAGCATTCTAGCATTCATATTCTGGTTGGAGCTAGGGTTAGGGCTAGCATTCTAGTATTCATGCTCTGGTTGGAGCTAGGGTAAGGGCTAGCATTCTAGCATTCATACTCTGGTTGGAGCTAGGGATAGTGCTAGCATTCTAACAGTCATATTCCGGTTGGAGCTAGGGTTAGGGCTAGCATTCTAGCATTCATGCTCTGGTTGGAGCTAGGGTTAGGGATAGCATTCTAGCATTCATACTCTGGTTGGAGCTAGGGTTAGGGCTAGCATTCTAGAATTCATATTCTAGTTGGAGCTAGGGTTAGGGCTAGCATTCTAGCATTCATATTCTGGTTGGAGCTAGGGTTAGGGCTAGCATTCTAGCATTCATATTCTGGTTGGAGCTAGAGTTAGGGCTAGCATCCTAGCATTCATGCTCTGGTTGGAGCTAGGGTTAGGGCTAGCATTCTAGCATTCATATTCTGGTTGGAGCTAGGGTTAGGGCTAGCATTCTAGCATTCATATTCTGGTTGGAGCAAGGGTTAGAGCTAGCATTCTAGCATTCATATTCTGGTTGGAGCTAGGGTTAGGGATAGCATTCTAGCATTCATACTCTGGTTGGAGCTAGGGTTAGGGCTAGCATTCTAGCATTCATATTCTGGTTGGAGTTAGGGTTAGGGCTAGCATTCTAGTATTCATGCTCTGGTTGGAGCTAGGGTTAGGGCTAGCACTCTAGCATTCATACTCTGGTTGGAGCTAGGAATAGGGCTCGCATTCTAACAGTCATATTCCGGTTGGAGCTAGGGTTAGGGCTAGCATTCTAGCATTCTTGCTCTGGTTGGAGCTAGGGTTAGGGCTAGCATTCTAGCATTCATAATCTGGTTGGAGCTAGGGTTAGTGCTAGCATTCTAGCATTCATACTCTGGTTGGAGCTAGGGTTAGGGATAGCATTCTTGTATTCATACTCTGGTTGAAGCTAGGGTTAGGGCTAGCATTCTAGTATTCATGCTCTGGTTGGAGCTAGGGTTAGGGCTAGCATTCTAGTATTCATATTCTGGTTCGAGCTAGGGTTAGGGCTAGCATTCTAGCATTCATACTCTGGTTGGAGCTAGGGTTAGGGCTAGTATTCTAGCATTCATACTCTGGTTGGAGCTTGGGTTAGGGCTAGCATTCATATTCTGGTTGGAGCCAGGGTTAGGGCTAGCATTCTAGCATTCATAATCTGGTTGGACCTAGGGTTAGGGATAGCATTCTAGCATTCATACTCTGGTTGGAGCTAGGGTTAAAGCTAGCATTTTCGTATTCATGCTCTGGTTGGAGCTAGGGTTAGTGCTAGCATTCTAACAGTCATATTCCGGTTGGAGCTAGGGGTAGGGCTAGCATTCTAGTATTCATGCTCTGGTTGGAGCTAGGGTTAGGGCTAGCATTCTAGCATTCATACTCTGGTTGGAGCTAGGGTTAGGGCTAGCATTCTAGCATTCATACTCTGGTTGGAGCTAGGGTTAGGGCTAGCATTCATGATCTGGTTGGAGCTAGTGTTAGGGCTAGTATTATAGCATTCATACTCTGGTTGGAGCTAGGGTTAGGGCTAGCATTCTAGCATTCATGCTCTGGTTGGAGTTAGGGTTAGGGCTAGCATTCTAGTATTCATGCTCTGGTTGGAGCTAGGGTTAGGGCTAGCACTCTAGCATTCATACTCTGGTTGGAGCTAGGAATAGGGCTCGCATTCTAACAGTCATATTCCGGTTGGAGCTAGGGTTAGGGCTAGCATTCTAGCATTCTTGCTCTGGTTGGAGCTAGGGTTAGGGCTAGCATTCTAGCATTCATAATCTGGTTGGAGCTAGGGTTAGTGCTAGCATTCTAGCATTCATACTCTGGTTGGAGCTAGGGTTAGGGATAGCATTCTTGTATTCATACTCTGGTTGAAGCTAGGGTTAGGGCTAGCATTCTAGTATTCATGCTCTGGTTGGAGCTAGGGTTAGGGCTAGCATTCTAGTATTCATATTCTGGTTCGAGCTAGGGTTAGGGCTAGCATTCAAGCATTCATACTCTGGTTGGAGCTAGGGTTAGGGCTAGTATTCTAGCATTCATACTCTGGTTGGAGCTTGGGTTAGGGCTAGCATTCATATTCTGGTTGGAGCCAGGGTTAGGGCTAGCATTCTAGCATTCATAATCTGGTTGGACCTAGGGTTAGGGATAGCATTCTAGCATTCATACTCTGGTTGGAGCTAGGGTTAAAGCTAGCATTTTCGTATTCATGCTCTGGTTGGAGCTAGGGTTAGTGCTAGCATTCTAACAGTCATATTCCGGTTGGAGCTAGGGTTAGGGCTAGCATTCTAGCATTCATGCTCTGGTTGGAGCTAGGGTTAGGGATAGCATTCTAGCATTCATACTCTGGTTGGAGCTAGGGTTAGGGCTAGCATTCATACTCTGGTTGGAGCTAGGGTTAGGGATAGCATTCTTGTATTCATACTCTGGTTGAAGCTAGGGTTAGGGCTAGCATTCTAGTATTCATGCTCTGGTTGGAGCTAGGGTTAGGGCTAGCATTCTAGTATTCATATTCTGGTTGGAGCTAGGGTTAGGGCTAGCATTCTAGCATTCATACTCTGGTTGGAGCTAGGGTTAGGGCTAGTATTCTAGCATTCATACTCTGGTTGGAGCTTGGGTTAGGGCTAGCATTCATATTCTGGTTGGAGCCAGGGTTAGGGCTAGCATTCTAGCATTCATAATCTGGTTGGAGCTAGGGTTAGGGATAGCATTCTAGCATTCATACTCTGGTTGGAGCTAGGGTTATGGCTAGCATTCTAGCATTCATAATCTGGTTGGGGCTAGGGTTAGGGCTAGCATTCTAGCATTCATGCTATGGTAGGAGCTAGGGTTAGGGCTAGCATTCTAGCATTCATACTCTGGTTGGAGCTAGGGTTAGGGCTAGCATTCTAGTATTCATGCTCTGGTTGGAGCTAGGGTTAGGGCTAGCATTCTAACAGTCATTTTCCGGTAGGAGCTAGGGTTATGGCTAGCATTCTAGTATTCATGCTCTGGTTGGAGCTAGGGTTAGGGCTAGCATTCTAGCATTCATACTCTGGTTGGAGCTAGGGTTAGGGCTATCATTCTAGCATTCATATTCTGGTTGGAGCTAGGGTTAGGGCTAGCATTCTAGTATTCATGCTCTGGTTGGAGCTAGGGTAAGGGCTAGCATTCTAGCATTCATACTCTGGTTGGAGCTAGGGATAGTGCTAGCATTCTAACAGTCATAGTCCGGTTGGAGCTAGGGTTTGGGCTAGCATTCTAGCATTCATGCTCTGGTTGGAGCTAGGGTTAGGGATAGCATTCTAGCATTCATACTCTGGTTGGAGCTAGGGTTAGGGCTAGCATTCATACTCTGGTTGGAGCTAGGGTTAGGGATAGCATTCTTGTATTAATACTCTGGTTGAAGCTAGGGTTAGGGCTAGCATTCTAGTATTCATGCTCTGGTTGGAGCTAGGGTTAGGGCTAGCATTCTAAAATTCATATTCTGGTTGGAGCTAGGGTTAGGGCTAGCATTCTAGCATTCATACTCTGGTTGGAGCTAGGGTTAGGGCTAGTATTCTAGCATTCATACTCTGGTTGGAGCTTGGGTTAGGGCTAGCATTCATATTCTGGTTGGAGCCAGGGTTAGGGCTAGCATTCTAGCATTCATAATCTGGTTGGAGCTAGGGTTAGGGATAGCATTCTTGCATTCATACTCTGGTTGGAGCTAGGGTTATGGCTAGCATTCTAGCATTCATATTCTGGTTGGGGCTAGGGTTAGGGCTAGCATTCTAGCATTCATGCTATGGTAGGAGCTAGGGTTAGGGCTAGCATTCTAGCATTCATACTCTGGTTGGAGCTAGGGTTAGGGCTAGCATTCTAGTATTCATGCTCTGGTTGGAGCTAGGGTTAGGGCTAGCATTCTAACAGTCATTTTCCGGTTGGAGCTAGGGTTATGGCTAGCATTCTAGTATTCATGCTCTGGTTGGAGCTAGGGTTAGGGCTAGCATTCTAGCATTCATATTCTGGTTGGAGCTAGGGTTAGGGCTAGCATTCTAGCATTCATATTCTGGTTGGAGCTAGGGTTAGGGCTAGCATTCTAGTATTCATGCTCTGGTTGGAGCTAGGGTAAGGGCTAGCATTCTAGCATTCATACTCTGGTTGGAGCTAGGGATAGGGCTAGCATTCTAACAGTCATATTCCGGTTGGAGCTAGGGTTGGGGCTAGCATTCTAGCATTCATGCTCTGGTTGGAGCTAGGGTTAGGGATAGCATTCTAGCATTCATACTCTGGTTGGAGCTAGGGTTAGGGCTAGCATTCATACTCTGGTTGGAGCTAGGGTTAGGGATAGCATTCTTGTATTCATACTCTGGTTGAAGCTAGGGTTAGGGCTAGCATTCTAGTATTCATGCTCTGGTTGGAGCTAGGGTTAGGGCTAGCATTCTAGTATTCATATTCTGGTTGGAGCTAGGGTTAGGGCTAGCATTCTAGCATTCATACTCTGGATGGAGCTAGGGTTAAGGGTTAGTATTCTAGCATTCATACTCTGGTTGGAGCTTGGGTTAGGGCTAGCATTCATATTCTGGTTGGAGGCAGGGTTAGGGCTAGCATTCTAGCATTCATAATCTGGTTGGAGCTAGGGTTAGGGATAGCATTCTTGTATTCATACTCTGGTTGAAGCTGGGGTTAGGGCTAGCATTCTAGTATTCATGCTCTGGTTGGAGCTAGGGTTAGGGCTAGCATTCTAGTATTCATATTCTGGTTGGAGCTAGGGTTAGGGCTAGCATTCTAGCATTCATACTCTGGTTGGAGCTAGGGTTAGGGCTAGTATTCTAGCATTCATACTCTGGTTGGAGCTTGGGTTAGGGCTAGCATTCATATTCTGGTTGGAGCCAGGGTTAGGGCTAGCATTCTAGCATTCATAATCTGGTTGGAGCTAGGGTTAGGGATAGCATTCTAGCATTCATACTCTGGTTGGAGCTAGGGTTATGGCTAGCATTCTAGCATTCATATTCTGGTTGGGGCTAGGGTTAGGGCTAGCATTCTAGCATTCATGCTCTGGTAGGAGCTAGGGTTAGGGCTAGCATTCTAGCATTCATACTCTGGTTGGAGCTAGGGTTAGGGCTAGCATTCTAGTATTCATGCTCTGGTTGGAGCTAGGGTTAGGGCTAGCATTCTAACAGTCATTTTCCGGTTGGAGCTAGGGTTATGGCTAGCATTCTAGTATTCATGCTCTGGTTGGAGCTAGGGTTAGGGCTAGCATTCTAGCATTCATATTCTGGTTGGAGCTAGGGTTAGGGCTAGCATTCTAGCATTCATATTCTGGTTGGAGCAAGGGTTAGGGCTAGCATTCTAGTATTCATGCTCTGGTTGGAGCTAGGGTAAGGGCTAGCATTCTAGCATTCATACTCTGGTTGGAGCTAGGGATAGGGCTAGCATTCTAACAGTCATACTCCGGTTGGAGCTAGTGTTAGGGATAGCATTCATACACTGGTTGGAGCTAGGGTTAGGGCTAGCATTCTAGTATTCATGCTCTGGTTGGAGCTAGGGTTAGGGCTAGCATTCTAGCATTCATACTCCGGTTGGAGCTAGTGTTAGGGATAGCATTCATACACTGGTTGGAGCTAGGGTTAGGGCTAGCATTCTAGTATTCATACTCTGGTTGAAGCTAGGAATAGGGCTAGCATTCTAACAGTCATATTCCGGTTGGAGCTAGGGTTAGGGCTAGCATTCTAGCATTCATGCTCTGGTTGGAGCTAGGGTTAGGGCTAGCATTCTAGCATTCATAATCTGGATGGAGCTAGGGTTAGGGCTAGCATTCTAGCATTCATACTCTGGTTGGAGCTAGGGTTAGGGATAGCATTCTTGTATTCATACTCTGGTTGAAGCTAGGGTTAGGGCTAGCATTCTAGCATTCATGCTCTGGTTGGATCTAGGGTTAGGGCTAGTATTCTAGTATTCATATTCTGGTTGGAGCTAGGATTAGGGCTAGCATTCTAGCATTAATACTCTGGTTGGAGCTAGGGTTAGGGCTAGTATTCTAGCATTCATACTCTGGTTGGAGCTTGGGTTAGGGCTAGCATTCATATTCTGGTTGGAGCCAGGGTTAGGGCTAGCATTCTAGCATTCATAATCTGGTTGGACCTAGGGTTAGGGATAGCATTCTAGCATTCATACTCTGGTTGGAGCAAGGGTTAGGGCTAGCATTCTAGTATTCATGCTCTGGTTGGAGCTAGGGTTAGGGCTAGCACTCTAGCATTCATACTCTGGTTGGAGCTAGGAATAGGGCTAGCATTCTAACAGTCATATTCCGGTTGGAGCTAGGGTTAGGGCTAGCATTCTAGCATTCTTGCTCTGGTTGGAGCTAGGGTTAGGGCTAGCATTCTAGCATTCATAATCTGGATGGAGCTAGGGTTAGGGCTAGCATTCTAGCATTCATACTCTGGTTGGAGCTAGGGTTAGGGATAGCATTCTTGTATTCATACTCTGGTTGAAGCTAGGGTTAGGGCTAGCATTCTAGTATTCATGCTCTGGTTGGAGCTAGGGTTAGGGCTAGCATTCTAGTATTCATATTCTGGTTGGAGCTAGGGTTAGGGCTAGCATTCTAGCATTCATACTCTGGTTGGAGCTAGGGTTAGGGCTAGTATTCTAGCATTCATACTCTGGTTGGAGCTTGGGTTAGGGCTAGCATTCATATTCTGGTTGGAGCCAGGGTTAGGGCTAGCATTCCAGCATTCATAATCTGGTTGGACCTAGGGTTAGGGATAGCATTCTAGCATTCATACTCTGGTTGGAGCAAGGGTTAGGGCTAGCATTCTAGCATTCATAATCTGGTTGGAGCTAGGGTTAGGGCTAGCATTCTAGCATTCATGCTCTGGTTGGAACTAGGGTTAGGGCTAGCATTCTAGTATTCATGCTCTGGTAGGAGCTAGGGTTAGGGCTAGCATTCTAGCATTCATACTCTGGTTGGAGCTAGGGTTAAAGCTAGCATTCTCGTATTCATGCTCTGGTTGGAGCTAGGGTTAGGACTAGCATTCTAGCATTCATACTCTGGTTGGAGCTAGGGTTAGGGCTAGCATTCTAGTATTCATGCTCTGGTTGGAGCTAGGGTTAGGGCTAGCATTCTAGCATTCATACTCTGGTTGGAGCTAGGGTTAGGGCTAGCATTCTAGTATTCATACTCTGGTTGGAGCTAGGGTTAGGGCTAGCATTCTAGCATTCATATTCTGGTTGAAGCTAGGGTTAGGGCTAGCATTCTAGCATTCATACGCTGGTTGGAGCTAGGGTTAGGGATAGCATTCTAGTATTCATATTCTGGTTGGAGCTAGGGTTAGGGCTAGCATTCTAGCATTCATACTCTGGTTGGAGCTAGGGTTAGGGATAACATTCTAGTATTCATATTCTGGTTGGAGCTAGGGTTAGGGCTAGCATTCTAGCATTCATATTCTGGTTGGAGCTAGGGTCGGTCTAGCATTCTAGCATTCATATTCTGGTTGGAGCTAGGGTCAGGGCTAGCATTCTAGCATTCATATTCTGGTTGGAGCTAGGGTCAGGGCTAGCATTCTAGCATTCATGCTCTGGTTGGAGCCAGGGTTAGGGCTAGCATTCTAGCATTGATATTCTGGTTGGAGCTAGGGTTAGGGCTAGCATTCTAGCATTCATACTCCGGTTGGAGCTAGTGTTAGGGATAGCATTCATACTCTGGTTGGAGCTAGGGTTAGGGATAGCATTCTAGTATTCATATTCTGGTTGGAGCTAGGGTTAGGGCTAGCATTCTAGCATTCATACTCTGGTTGGAGCTGGGGTTAGGGATAACATTCTAGCATTCATATTCTGGTAGGAGCTAGGGTCAGGGCTAGCATTCTAGCATTCATATTCTGATTGGAGCTAGGGTCAGGGCTAGCATTCTAGCATTCATATTCTGGTTGGAGCTAGGGTCAGGGCTAGCATTCTAGCATTCATATTCTGGTTGGAGCTAGGGTCGGGCTAGCATTCTAGCATTCATATTCTGGTTGGAGCTAGGGTCAGGGCTAGCATTCTAGCATTCATATTCTGGTTGGAGCTAGGGTTAGGGATAACATTCTAGCATTCATATTCTGGTTGGAGCTAGGGTTAGGGCTAGCATTCTAGCATTGATATTCTGGTTGGAGCTAGGGTTAGGGCTAGCATTCTAGCATTGATACTCTGGTTGGACCTAGGGTTAGGGCTAGCATTCTAGCAGTCATGCTCTGGTTGGAGCTAGGGTTAGGGCTAGAATTCTAGCATTCTTTCGCTGGTTGAAGCTAATCTTAGGGCTACCATTCTAGCATTCATACTCCGGTTGGAGCTAGGGTTAGGACTATCATTCTAGTATTCATGCTCTGGTTGGAGCTAGGGTTAGGGCTAGCATTCTAGCATTCATGCTCTGGTTGGAGCTAGGGTTAGGGCTAGCATTCTAGCATTCTTACTCTGGTTGAAGCGAGGGTTAGGGCTAGCATTCTAGTATTCATGCTCTGGTTGGAGCTAGGGTTAGGGCTAGCATTCTAGCATTCATACTTTGACTGGAGCTAGGGTTAGCGCTAGCATTCTAGCATTCATATTCTGGTTGGAGGTAGGGTTAGGCCTAGCATTCTAGCATTCATACTCTGACTGGAGCTAGCGTTAGGGCTAGCATTCTAGCATTCATACTCTGGTTGGAGCTAGGGTTAGGGCTAGCATTCTAGCATTCATACTCTGACTGGAGCTAGGGTTAGGGCTAGCATTCTAGCATTCATATTCTGGTTGGAGCTAGGGTCAGGGCTAGCATTCTAGCATTCATATTCTGGTTGGAGCTAGGGTCAGGGCTAGCATTCTAGCATTCATATTCTGGTTGGAGCTAGGGTTAGGGCTAGCATTCTAGCATTCATACTCCGGTTGGAGCTAGTGTTAGGGATAGCATTCATACTCTATGTCTATTGTCTGTACAAGTCCCCTCTATAATTTGTAAAGCGCTGCGGAATATGTTGGCGCTATATAAATAAAATTATTATTATTATTATTATTCTGGTTGGAGCTAGGGTCAGGGCTAGCATTCTAGCATTCATATTCTGGTTGGAGCTAGGGTCAGGGCTAGCATTCTAGTATTCATGCTCTGGTTGGAGCCAGGGTTAGGGCTAGCATTCTAGCATTGATATTCTGGTTGGAGCTAGGGTTAGGGTTAGCATTCTAGCATTCATACTCCGGTTGGAGCTAGTGTTAGGGATAGCATTCATACTCTGGTTGGAGCTAGGGTTAGGGCTAGCATTCTAGTATTCATGCTCTGGTTGGAGCTAGGGTTAGGGCTAGCACTCTAGCATTCATACTCTGGTTGGAGCTAGGAATAGGGCTACCATTCTAACAGTCATATTCCGGTTGGAGCTAGGGTTAGGGCTAGCATTCTAGCATTCTTGCTCTGGTTGGAGCTAGGGTTAGGGCTAGCATTCTAGCATTCATAATCTGGTTGGAGCTAGGGTTAGGGCTAGCATTCTAGCATTCATACTCTGGTTGGAGCTAGGGTTAGGGATAGCATTCTTGTATTCATACTCTGGTTGAAGCTAGGGTTAGGGCTAGCATTCTAGTATTCATGCTCTGGTTGGAGCTAGGGTTAGGGCTAGCATTCTAGTATTCATATTCTGGTTGGAGCTAGGGTTAGGGCTAGCATTCTAGCATTCATACTCTGGTTGGAGCTAGGGTTAGGGCTAGTATTCTAGCATTCATACTCTGGTTGGAGCTTGGGTTAGGGCTAGCATTCATATTCTGGTTGGAGCCAGGGTTAGGGCTAGCATTCTAGCATTCATAATCTGGTTGGACCTAGGGTTAGGGATAGCATTCTAGCATTCATACTCTGGTTGGAGCAAGGGTTAGGGCTAGCATTCTAGCATTCATAATCTGGTTGGAGCTAGGGTTAGGGCTAGCATTCTAGCATTCATGCTCTGGTTGGAGCTAGGGTTAGGGCTAGCATTCTAGTATTCATGCTCTGGTAGGAGCTAGGGTTAGGGCTAGCATTCTAGCATTCATACTCTGGTTGGAGCTAGGGTTAAAGCTAGCATTCTCGTACTCATGCTCTGGTTGGAGCTAGGGTTAGGGCTAGCATTCTAACAGTCATATTCCGGTTGGAGCTAGGGTTAGGGCTAGCTTTCTAGTATTCATGCTCTGGTTGGATCTAGGGTTAGGGCTAGCATTCTAGCATTCATACTCTGGTTGGAGCTAGGGTTAGGGCTAGCATTCTAGCATTCATGCTCTGGTTGGAGCTAGGGTTAGGGCTAGCATTCATGCTCTGGTTGGAGCTAGTGTTAGGGCTAGTATTCTAGCATTCATACTCTGGTTGGAGCTAGGGTTAGGGCTAGCATTCTAGCATTCATGCTCTGGTTGGAGCTAGGGTTAGGGTTAGCATTCTAGCATTCATACTCTGGTTGGAGCTAGGGTTAGGGATAGCATTCTAGCATTCATACTCTGGTTGGAGCTAGGGTTAGGAATAGCATTCTAGCATTCATACTCTGGTTGGAGCTAGGGTTAGGGATAGCATTCTAGCATTCATGCTCTGGTTGGAGCTAGGGTTGGGGCTAGCATTCTAGCATTCATGCTCTGGTTGGAGCTATGGTTAGGGCTAGCATTCTAGCATTCATACTCTGGTTGGAGCTAGGGTTAGGGCTAGCATTCTAGCATTCATGCTCTGGTGGGAGCTAGGGTTAGGGCTAGCATTCTAGCATTCATGCTCTGGTTGGAGCTAGGGTTAGGGCTAGCATTCTAGCATTCATATTCTGGTTGAAGCTAGGGTTAGGGCTAGCATTCTAGCATTCATATTCTGGTTGGAGCTAGGGTTAGGGCTAGCATTCTAGCATTCATATTCTGGTTGGAGCTAGGGTTAGGGATAGCATTCTAGCATTCATACCCTGGTTGGAGCTAAGGTTAGGGCTAGCATTCTAGCATTCATGCTCTGGTTGGAGCTAGGTTAGGGCTAGCATTCTAGCATTCATATTCTGGTTGGAGCTAGGGTTAGGGCTAGCATTCTAGTATTCATGCTCTGGTTGGAGCTAGGGTAAGGGCTAGCATTCTAGCATTCATACTCTGGTTGGAGCTAGGGATAGGGCTAGCATTCTAACAGTCATATTCCGGTTGGAGCTAGGGTTAGGGCTAGCATTCTAGCATTCATGCTCTGGTTGGAGCTAGGGTTAGGGATAGCATTCTAGCATTCATACTCTGGTTGGAGCTAGGGTTAGGGCTAGCATTCTAGCATTCATACTCTGGTTGGAGCTAGGGTTAGGGATAGCATTCTTGTATTCATACTCTGGTTGAAGCTAGGGTGAGGTCTAGCATTCTAGTATTCATATTCTGGTTGGAGCTAGGGTTAGGGCTAGAATTCTAGCATACATGCTCTGGTTGGAGCTAGGGTTAGGGCTAGCATTCATGCTCTGGTTGGAGCTAGTGTTAGGGCTAGTATTCTAGCATTCATACTCTGGTTGGAGCTAGGGTTAGGGCTAGCATTCTAGCATTCATGCTCTGGTTGGAGCTAGGGTCAGGGCTAGCATTCTAGCATTCATGCTCTGGTTGGAGCTAGGGTTAGGGCTAGCATTCTAGCATTCATACTCTGGTTGGAGCTAGGGTTAGGGCTAGCATTCTAGCATTCATAATCTGGTTGGAGCTAGGGTTAGGGATAGCATTCTAGCATTCATACTCTGGTTGGAGCTAGGGTTAGGGCTAGCATTCTAGCATTCATAATCTGGTTGGAGCTAGGGTTAGGGCTAGCATTCTCGTATTCATGCTCTGGTAGGAGCTAGGGTTAGGGCTAGCATTCTAGCATTCATACTCTGGTTGGAGCTAGGGTTAGGGCTAGCATTGTAGTATTCATGCTCTGGTTGGAGCTAGGGTTAGGGCTAGCATTCTAACAGTCATATTCCGGTTGGAGCTAGGGTTAGGGCTAGCATTCTAGTATTCATGCTCTGGTTGGAGCTAGGGTTAGGGCTAGCATTCTAGCATTCATACTCTGGTTGGAGCTAGGGTTAGGGCTAGCATTCTAGCATTCATGCTATGGTTGGAGCTAGGGTTAGGGCTAGCATTCTAGCATTCATGCTCTGGTTGGTGCTAGGGTTAGGGCTAGTATTCTAGCATTCATACTCTGGTTGGAGCTAGGGTTAGGGCTAGCATTCTAGCATTCATGCTCTGGTTGGAGCTAGGGTTAGGGCTAGCATTCTAGCATTGATACTCTGGTTGGACCTAGGGTTAGGGCTAGCATTCTAGCATTCATAATCTGGTTGGAGCTAGGGTTAGGGATAGCATTCTAGCATTCATGCTCTGGTTGGAGATAGGGTTAGGGCTAGCATTCTAGCATTCATACTCTGGTTGGAGCTAGGGTTAGGGATAGCATTCTAGCATTCATACTCTGGTTGAAGCTGGGGTTAGGGATAGCATTCTAGCATTCATGCTCTGGTTGGAGCTAGGGTTAGGGCTAGCATTCTAGCATTCATGCTCTGGTTGGAGCTAGGGTTAGGGCTAGCATTCTAGCATTCATACTCTGGTTGGAGCTAGGGTTAGGGCTAGCATTCTAGCATTCATGCTCTGGTTGGAGCTAGGGTTAGGGCTAGCATTCTAACAGTCATATTCAGGTTGGAGCTAGGGTTAGGGCTAGCATTCTAGCATTCATACTCTGGTTGGAGCTAGGGTTAGGGCTAGCATTCTAGCATTCATATTCTGGTTGGAGCTAGGGTTAGGGCTAGCATTCTAGCATTCATACTCCGGTTGGAGCTAGTGTTAGGGATAGCATTCATACTCTGGTTGGAGCTAGGGTTAGGGATAGCATTCTAGTATTCATATTCTGGTTGGAGCTAGGGTTAGGGCTAGCATTCTAGCATTCATACTCTGGTTGGAGCTGGGGTTAGGGATAACATTCTAGCATTCATATTCTGGTAGGAGCTAGGGTCAGGGCTAGCATTCTAGCATTCATATTCTGATTGGAGCTAGGGTCAGGGCTAGCATTCTAGCATTCATATTCTGGTTGGAGCTAGGGTCAGGGCTAGCATTATAGCATTCATATTCTGGTTGGAGCTAGGGTCGGGCTAGCATTCTAGCATTCATATTCTGGTTGGAGCTAGGGTCAGGGCTAGCATTCTAGCATTCATATTCTGGTTGGAGCTAGGGTTAGGGATAACATTCTAGCATTCATATTCTGGTTGGAGCTAGGGTTAGGGCTAGCATTCTAGCATTGATATTCTGGTTGGAGCTAGGGTTAGGGCTAGCATTCTAGCATTGATACTCTGGTTGGACCTAGGGTTAGGGCTAGAATTCTAGCATTCTTTCGCTGGTTGAAGCTAATCTTAGGGCTACCATTCTAGCATTCATACTCCGGTTGGAGCTAGGGTTAGGACTATCATTCTATTATTCATGCTCTGGTTGGAGCTAGGGTTAGGGCTAGCATTTTAGCATTCATGCTCTGGTTGGAGCTAGGGTTAGGGCTAGCATTCTAGCATTCTTACTCTGGTTGAAGCGAGGGTTAGGGCTAGCATTCTAGTATTCATGCTCTGGTTGGAGCTAGGGTTAGGGCTAGCATTCTAGCATTCATACTTTGACTGGAGCTAGGGTTAGCGCTAGCATTCTAGCATTCATATTCTGGTTGGAGGTAGGGTTAGGCCTAGCATTCTAGCATTCATACTCTGACTGGAGCTAGGGTTAGGGCTAGCATTCTAGCATTCATACTCTGGTTGGAGCTAGGGTTAGGGCTAGCATTCTAGCATTCATACTCTGACTGGAGCTAGGGTTAGGGCTATCATTCTAGCATTCATATTCTGGTTGGAGCTAGGGTCAGGGCTAGCATTCTAGCATTCATATTCTGGTTGGAGCTAGGGTCAGGGCTAGCATTCTAGCATTCATATTCTGGTTGGAGCTAGGGTCAGGGCTAGCATTCTAGCATTCATATTCTGGTTGGAGCTAGGGTCAGGGCTAGCATTCTAGTATTTATGCTCTGGTTGGAGCCAGGGTTAGGGCTAGCATTCTAGCATTGATATTCTGGTTGGAGCTAGGGTTAGGGCTAGCATTCTAGCATTCATACTCCGGTTGGAGCTAGTGTTAGGGATAGCATTCATACTCTGGTTGGAGCTAGGGTTAGGGCTAGCATTCTAGTATTCATGCTCTGGTTGGAGCTAGGGTTAGGGCTAGCACTCTAGCATTCATACTCTGGTTGGAGCTAGGAATAGGGCTACCATTCTAACAGTCATATTCCGGTTGGAGCTAGGGTTAGGGCTAGCATTCTTGCATTCTTGCTCTGGTTGGAGCTAGGGTTAGGGCTAGCATTCTAGCATTCATAATCTGGTTGGAGCTAGGGTTAGGTCTAGCATTCTAGCATTCATACTCTGGTTGGAGCTAGGGTTAGGGATAGCATTCTTGTATTCATACTCTGGTTGAAGCTAGGGTTAGGGCTAGCATTCTAGTATTCATGCTCTGGTTGGAGCTAGGGTTAGGGCTAGCATTCTAGTATTCATATTCTGGTTGGAGCTAGGGTTAGGGCTAGCATTCTAGCATTCATACTCTGGTTGGAGCTAGGGTTAGGGCTCGTATTCTAGCATTCATACTCTGGTTGGAGCTTGGGTTAGGGCTAGCATTCATATTCTGGTTGGAGCCAGGGTTAGGGCTAGCATTCTAGCATTCATAATCTGGTTGGACCTAGGGTTAGGGATAGCATTCTAGCATTCATACTCTGGTTGGAGCAAGGGTTAGGGCTAGCATTCTAGCATTCATAATCTGGTTGGAGCTAGGGTTAGGGCTAGCATTCTAGCATTCATGCTCTGGTTGGAGCTAGGGTTAGGGCTAGCATTCTAGTATTCATGCTCTGGTAGGAGCTAGGGTTAGGGCTAGCATTCTAGCATTCATACTCTGGTTGGAGCTAGGGTTAAAGCTAGCATTCTCGTACTCATGGTCTGGTTGGAGCTAGGGTTAGGGCTAGCATTCTAACAGTCATATTCCGGTTGGAGCTAGGGTTAGGGCTAGCTTTCTAGTATTCATGCTCTGGTTGGAGCTAGGGTTAGGGCTAGCATTCTAGCATTCATACTCTGGTTGGAGCTAGGGTTAGGGCTAGCATTCTAGCATTCATGCTCTGGTTGGAGCTAGGGTTAGGGCTAGCATTCATGCTCTGGTTGGAGCTAGTGTTAGGGCTAGTATTCTAGCATTCATACTCTGGTTGGAGCTAGGGTTAGGGCTAGCATTCTAGCATTCATGCTCTGGTTGGAGCTAGGGTTAGGGCTAGCATTCTAGCATTCATACTCTGGTTGGAGCTAGGGTTAGGGATAGCATTCTAGCATTCATACTCTGGTTGGAGCTAGGGTTAGGAATAGCATTCTAGCATTCATACTCTGGTTGGAGCTAGGGTTAGGGATAGCATTCTAGCATTCATGCTCTGGTTGGAGCTAGGGTTGGGGCTAGCATTCTAGCATTCATGCTCTGGTTGGAGCTATGGTTAGGGCTAGCATTCTAGCATTCATACTCTGGTTGGAGCTAGGGTTAGGGCTAGCATTCTAGCATTCATGCTCTGGTGGGAGCTAGGGTTAGGGCTAGCATTCTAGCATTCATGCTCTGGTTGGAGCTAGGGTTAGGGCTAGCATTCTAGCATTCATATTCTGGTTGAAGCTAGGGTTAGGGCTAGCATTCTAGCATTCATATTCTGGTTGGAGCTAGGGTTAGGGCTTGCATTCTAGCATTCATATTCTGGTTGGAGCTAGGGTTAGGGATAGCATTCTAGCATTCATACCCTGGTTGGAGCTAGGGTTAGGGCTAGCATTCTAGCATTCATGCTCTGGTTGGAGCTAGGGTTAGGGCTAGCATTCTAGCATTCATATTCTGGTTGGAGCTAGGGTTAGGGCTAGCATTCTAGTATTCATGCTCTGGTTGGAGCTAGGGTAAGGGCTAGCATTCTAGCATTCATACTCTGGTTGGAGCTAGGGATAGGGCTAGCATTCTAACAGTCATATTCCGGTTGGAGCTAGGGTTAGGGCTAGCATTCTAGCATTCATGCTCTGGTTGGAGCTAGGGTTAGGGATAGCATTCTAGCATTCATACTCTGGTTGGAGCTTGGGTTAGGGCTAGCATTCTAGCATTCATACTCTGGTTGGAGCTAGGGTTAGGGATAGCATTCTTGTATTCATACTCTGGTTGAAGCTAGGGTTAGGTCTAGCATTCTAGTATTCATATTCTGGTTGGAGCTAGGGTTAGGGCTAGCATTCTAGCATACATGCTCTGGTTGGAGCTAGGGTTAGGGCTAGCATTCATGCTCTGGTTGGAGCTAGTGTTAGGGCTAGTATTCTAGCATTCATACTCTGGTTGGAGCTAGGGTTAGGGCTAGCATTCTAGCATTCATGCTCTGGTTGGAGCTAGGGTCAGGGCTAGCATTCTAGCATTCATGCTCTGGTTGGAGCTAGGGTTAGGGCTAGCATTCTAGCATTCATACTCTGGTTGGAGCTAGGGTTAGGGCTAGCATTCTAGCATTCATAATCTGGTTGGAGCTAGGGTTAGGGATAGCATTCTAGCATTCATACTCTGGTTGGAGCTAGGGTTAGGGCTAGCATTCTAGCATTCATAATCTGGTTGGAGCTAGGGTTAGGGCTAGCATTCTAGCATTCATACTCTGGTTGGAGCTAGGGTTAGGGCTAGCATTCTAGCATTCATGCTCTGGTTGGAGCTAGGGTTAGGGCTAGCATTCTAACAGTCATATTCAGGTTGGAGCTAGGGTTAGGGCTAGCATTCTAGCATTCATACTCTGGTTGGAGCTAGGGTTAGGGCTAGCATTCTAGCATTCATATTCTGGTTGGAGCTAGGGTTAGGGCTAGCATTCTAGCATTCATATTCTGGTTGGAGCTAGGGTTAGGGCTAGCATTCTTGCATTCATATTGTGGTTGGAGCTAGGGTTAGGGATAGCATTCTAGCATTCATACTCTGGTTGGAGCTAGGGTTAGGGCTAGCATTCTAGCATTCATATTCTGGTTGGAGCTAGGGTTAGCATTCTAGTATTCATGCTCTGGTTGGAGCTAGGGTAAGGGCTAGCATTCTAGCATTCATACTCTGGTTGGAGCTAGGGTTAGGGCTAGCATTCTAACAGTCATATTCCGGTTGGAGCTAGGGTTAGGGCTAGCATTCTAGTATTCATGCTCTGGTTGGAGCCAGGGTTAGGGCTAGCATTCTAGCATTGATTTTCTGGCTGGAGCTAGGGTTAGGGCTAGCATTCTAGCATTCATACTCCGGTTGGAGCTAGTGTTAGGGATAGCATTCTAGCATTCATACTCTGGTTGGAGCTAGGGTTAGGGCTAGCATTCTAGCATTCATATTCTGGTTGGAGCTAAGGTTTGGGCTAGCATTCTAGCATTGATATTCTGGTTGGAGCTAGGGTTAGGGCTAGCATTCTAGCATTGATATTCTGGTTGGAGCTAGGGTTAGGGCTAGCATTCTAGCATTCATTCTCCGGTTGGAGCTGGGGTTAGGGCTAGCATTCTAGCATTCATTCTCCGGTTGGAGCTAGGGTTAGGGCTAGCATTCTAGTATTCATACTCTGGTTGGAGCTAGGGTTAGGGCTAGCATTCTAGTATTCATATTCTGGTTGGAGCTAGGGTTAGGGCTAGCATTCTAGCATTCATACTCTGGTTGGAGCTAGGGTTAGGGATAGCATTCTAGCATTCATACTCTGGTTGGAGCTAGGGTTAGGGCTAGCATTCATATTCTGGTTGGAGCTAGGGTTAGGGATAGCATTCTAGCATTCATACTTTGACTGGAGCTAGGGTTAGGGCTAGCATTCTAGCATTCATACTCTGACTGGAGCTAGGGTTAGGGCTAGCATTCTAGCATTCATACTCTGGTTGGAGCTAGGGTTATGGATAGCATTCTAGTATTCGTACTCTGGTTGGAGCTAGGGTTAGGGATAGCATTCTAGTATTCATACTCTGGTTGGAGCTAGGATTAGGGATAGCATTCTAGTATTCATACTCTGGTTGGAGCTAGGGTTATGGCTAGCATTCTAGTATTCATGCTCTGGTTGGAGCTAGGGTTAGGGATAGCATTCTAGTATTCATACTCTGGTTGGAGCTAGGGTTAGGGCTAGCATTCTAGCATTCATATTCTGGTTGAAGCTAGGGTTAGGGCTAGCATTCTAGCATTCATACTCTGGTTGGAGCTAGGGTTAGGGATAGCATTCTAGTATTCATATTCTGGTTGGAGCTAGGGTTAGGGCTAGCATTCTAGCATTCATTCTCTGGTTGGAGCTAGGGTTAGGGATAACATTCGAGCATTCATATTCTGGTTGGAGTTAGGGTTGGGCTAGCATTCTAGCATTCATTCTCTGGTTGGAGCTAGGGTTAGGGCTAGCATTCTAGCATTCATACTCCGGTTGGAGCTAGTGTTAGGGATAGCATTCATACTCTGGTTGGAGCTAGGGTTAGGGCTAGCATTCTAGTATTCATGATCTGGTTGGAGCTAGGATTAGGGCTAGCACTCTAGCATTCATACTCTGGTTGGAGCTAGGAATAGGGCTAGCATTCTAACAGTCATATTCCGGTTGGAGCTAGGGTTAGGGCTAGCATTCTAGCATTCTTGCTCTGGTTGGAGCTAGGGTTAGGGCTAGCATTCTAGCATTCATAATCTGGTTGGAGCTAGGGTTAGGGCTAGCATTCTAGCATTCATACTCTGGTTGGAGCTAGGGTTAGGGATAGCATTCTTGTATTCATACTCTGGTTGAAGCTAGGGTTAGGGCTAGCATTCTAGTATTCATGCTCTGGTTGGAGCTAGGGTTAGGGCTAGCATTCTAGTATTCATATTCTGGTTGGAGCTAGGGTTAGGGCTAGCATTCTAGCATTCATACTCTGGTTGGAGCTAGGGTTAGGGCTAGTATTCTAGCATTCATACTCTGGTTGGAGCTTGGGTTAGGGCTAGCATTCATATTCTGGTTGGAGCCAGGGTTAGGGCTAGCATTCTAGCATTCATAATCTGGTTGGACCTAGGGTTAGGGATAGCATTCTAGCATTCATACTCTGGTTGGAGCAAGGGTTAGGGCTAGCATTCTAGCATTCATAATCTGGTTGGAGCTAGGGTTAGGGCTAGCATTCTAGCATTCATGCTCTGGTTGGAGCTAGGGTTAGGGCTAGCATTCTAGTATTCATGCTCTGGTAGGAGCTAGGGTTAGGGCTAGCATTCTAGCATTCATACTCTGGTTGGAGCTAGGGTTAAAGCTAGCATTCTCGTATTCATGCTCTGGTTGGAGCTAGGGTTAGGGCTAGCATTCTAACAGTCATATTCCTGTTGGAGCTAGGGTTAGGGCTAGCATTCTAGTATTCATGCTCTGGTTGGAGCTAGGGTTAGGGATAGCATTCTAGCATTCATACTCTGGTTGGAGCTAGGGTTAGGGCTAGCATTCTAGCATTCATGCTCTGGTTGGAGCTAGGGTTAGGGCTAGCATTCATGCTCTGGTTGGAGCTAGTGTTAGGGCTAGTATTCTAGCATTCATACTCTGGTTGGAGCTAGGGTTAGGGCTAGCATTCTAGCATTCATGCTCTGGCTGGAGCTAGGGTTAGGGCTAGCATTCTAGCATTCATACTCTGGTTGGAGCTAGGGTTAGGGAAAGCATTCTAGCATTCATACTCTGGTTGGAGCTAGGGTTAGGGATAGCATTCTAGCATTGATACTCTGATTGGAGCTAGGGTTAGGGATAGCATTCTAGCATTCATGCTCTGGTTGGAGCTAGGGTTGGGGCTAGCATTCTAGCATTCATGCTCTGGTTGGAGCTAGGGTTAGGGCTAGCATTCTAGCATTCATACTCTGGTTGGAGCTAGGGTTAGGGCTAGCATTCTAGCATTCATGCTCTGGTTGGAGCTAGGGTTAGGGCTAGCATTCTAGCATTCATGCTCTGGTTGGAGCTAGGGTTAGGGCTAGCATTCTAGCATTCATATTCTGGTTGAAGCTAGGGTTAGGGCTAGCATTCTAGCATTCATATTCTGGTTGGAGCTAGGGTTAGGGCTAGCATTCTAGCATTCATATTCTGGTTGGAGCTAGGGTTAGGGATAGCATTCTAGCATTCATACTCTGGTTGGAGCTAGGGTTATGGCTAGCATTCTAGCATTCATATTCTGGTTGGAGCTAGGGTTAGGGCTAGCATTCTAGTATTCATACTCTGGTTGGAGCTAGGGTTAGGGCTAGTATTCTAGCATTCATACTCTGGTTGGAGCTAAGGTTAGGGCTAGCATTCTAGTATTCATGCTCTGGTTGGAGCTAGGGTTAGGGCTAGCATTCTAACAGTCATATTCCGGTTGGAGCTAGGGTTATGGCTAGCATTCTAGTATTCATGCTCTGGTTGGAGCTAGGGTTAGGGCTAGCATTCTAGCATTCATACTCTGGTTGGAGCTAGGGTTAGGGCTAGCATTCTAGCATTCATGCTCTGGTTGGAGCTAGGGTTAGGGCTAGCATTCTAGCATTCATGCTCTGGTTGGAGCTAGGGTTAGGGCTAGCATTCTAGCATTCATACTCTGGTTGGAGCTAGGGTTAGGGCTAGCATTCTAGCATTCATAATATGGTTGGAGCTGGGGATAGGGCTAGCATTCTAGCATTCATGCTCTGGTTGGAGCTAGGGTTAGGGCTAGCATTCTAGCATTCATAATCTGGTTGGAGCTAGGGTTAGGGATAGCATTCTAGCATTCATACTCTGGTTGGAGCTAGGGTTAGGGCTAGCATTCTAGCATTCATAATCTGGTTGGAGCTAGGGTTAGGGCTAGCATTCTAGCATTCATGCTCTGGTTGGAGCTAGGGTTAGGGCTAGCATTCTCGTATTCATGCTCTGGTAGGAGCTAGGGTTAGGGCTAGCATTCTAGCATTCATACTCTGGTTGGAGCTAGGGTTAGGGCTAGCATTCTAGTATTCATGCTCTGGTTGGAGCTATTGTTAGGGCTAGCATTCTAACAGTCATATTCCGGTTGGAGCTAGGGTTAGGGCTAGCATTCTAGTATTCATGCTCTGGTTGGAGCTAGGGTTAGGGCTAGCATTCTAGCATTCATACTCTGGTTGGAGCTAGGGTTAGGGCTAGCATTCTAGCATTCATGCTCTGGTTGGAGCTAGGGTTAGGGCTAGCATTCTAGCATTCATGCTCTGGTTGGTGCTAGGGTTAGGGCTAGTATTCTAGCATTCATACTCTGGTTGGAGCTAGGGTTAGGGCTAGCATTCTAGCATTCATGCTCTGGTTGGAGCTAGGGTTAGGGCTAGCCTTCTAGCATTGATACTCTGGTTGGACCTAGGGTTAGGGCTAGCATTCTAGCATTCATGCTCTGGTTGGAGCTAGGGTTAGGGCTAGCATTCATGCTCTGGTTGGAGCTAGTGTTAGGGCTAGTATTCTAGCATTCATACTCTGGTTGGAGCTAGGGTTAGGGCTAGCATTCTAGCATTCATGCTCTGGTTGGAGCTAGAGTTAGGGATAGCATTCTAGCATTCATACTCTGGTTGGAGCTAGGGTTAGTGATAGCATTCTAGCATTCATACTCTGGTTGGAGCTAGGGTTAGGGATAGCATTCTAGCATTCATACTCTGGTTGGAGCTAGGGTTAGGGATAGCATTCTAGCATTCATGCTCTGGTTGGAGCTAGGGTTGGGGCTAGCATTCTAGCATTCATGCTCTGGTTGGAGCTAGGGTTAGGGCTAGCATTCTAGCATTCATACTCTGGTTGGAGCTAGGGTTAGGGCTAACATTCTAGCATTCATGCTCTGGTTGGAGCTAGGGTTAGGGCTATCCTTCTAGCATTCATGCTCTGGTTGGAGCTAGGGTTAGGGCTAGCATTCTAGCATTCATATTCTGGTTGAAGCTAGGGTTAGGGCTAGCATTCTAGCATTCATATTCTGGTTGGAGCTAGGGTTAGGGCTAGCATTCTAGCATTCATATTCTGGTTGGAGCTAGGGTGAGGGATAGCATTCTAGCATTCATACTCTGGTTGGAGCTAGGGTTAGGGCTAGCATTCTAGCATTCAAATTCTGGTTGGAGCTAGGGTTAGGGATAGCATTCTTGTATTCATACTCTGGTTGAAGCTAGGGTTAGGGCTAGCATTCTAGTATTCATGCTCTGGTTGGAGCTAGGGTTAGGGCTAGCATTCTAGTATTCATATTCTGGTTGGAGCTAGGGTTAGGGCTAGCATTCTAGCATTCATATTCTGGTTGGAGCCAGGGTTAGGGCTAGCATTCTAGCATTCATAATCTGGTTGGAGCTAGGGTTAGGGATAGCATTCTAGCATTCATACTCTGGTTGGAGCTAGGGTTATGGCTAGCATTCTAGCATTCATAATCTGGTTGGGGCTAGGGTTAGGGCTAGCATTCTAGCATTCATGCTATGGTAGGAGCTAGGGTTAGGGCTAGCATTCTAGCATTCATACTCTGGTTGGAGCTAGGGTTAGGGATAGCATTCTAGCATTCATACTCTGGTTGGAGCTAGGGTTATGGCTAGCATTCTAGCATTCATAATCTGGTTGGGGCTAGGGTTAGGGCTAGCATTCTAGCATTCATGCTATGGTAGGAGCTAGGGTTAGGGCTAGCATTCTAGTATTCATGCTCTGGTTGGAGCTAGGGTTAGGGCTAGCATTCTAACAGTCATATTCCGGTTGGAGCTAGGGTTATGGCTAGCATTCTAGTATTCATGCTCTGGTTGGAGCTAGGTTTAGGGCTAGCATTCTAGCATTCATACTCTGGTTGGAGCTACGGTTAGGGCTAGCATTCTAGTATTCATGCTCTGGTTGGAGCTAGGGTTAGGGCTAGCATTCTAACAGTCATATTCCGGTTGGAGCTAGGGTTATGGCTAGCATTCTAGCATTCATGCTCTGGTTGGAGCTAGGGTTAGGGGTAGTATTCTAGCATTCATACTGTGGTTGGAGCTAGGGTTAGGGCTAGCATTCTAGCATTCATAATCTGGTTGGAGCTGGGGTTAGGGCTAGAATTCTAGCATTCATGCTCTGGTTGGAGCTAGGGATAGGGCTAGCATTCTAGCATTCATACTCTGGTTGGAGCTAGGGTTAGGGCTAGCATTCTAGCATTCATAATCTGGTTGGAGCTAGGGTTAGGGATAGCATTCTAGCATTCATACTCTGGTTGGAGCTAGGGTTAGGGCTAGCATTCTAGCATTCATAATCTGGTTGGAGCTAGGGTTAGGGCTAGCATTCTAGCATTCATGCTCTGGTTGGAGCTAGGGTTAGGGCTAGCATTCTCGTATTCATGCTCTGGTAGGAGCTAGGGTTAGGGCTAGCATTCTAGCATTCATACTCTGGTTGGAGCTAGGGTTAGGGCTAGCATTCCAGTTTTCATGCTCTGGTTGGAGCTAGGGTTAGGACTAGCATTCTAACAGTCATATTCCGGTTGGAGCTAGGGTTAGGGCTAGCATTCTAGCATTCATGCTCTGGTTGGAGCTAGGGTTAGGGCTAGCATTCTAGCATTCATGCTCTGGTTGGTGCTAGGGTTAGGGCTAGTATTCTAGCATTCATACTCTGGTTGGAGCTAGGGTTAGGGCTAGCACTCTAGCATTCATGCTCTGGTTGGAGCTAGGGTTGGGGCTAGCATTCTAGCATTGATACTCTGGTTGGACCTAGGGTTAGGGCTAGCATTCTAGCATTCATACTCTGGTTGGAGATATGGTTAGGGCTAGCATTCTAGCATTCATACTCTGGTTGGAGCTAGGGTTAGGGATAGCATTCTAGCATTCATACTCTGGTTGGAGCTGGGGTTAGGGATAGCATTCTAGCATTCATACTCTGGTTGGAGCTGGGGTTAGGGATAGCATTCTAGCATTCATGCTCTGGTTGGAGCTAGGGTTAGGGCTAGCATTCTAGCATTCATGCTCTGGTTGGAGCTAGGGTTAGGGCTAGCATTCTAGCATTCATACTCTGGTTGGAGCTAGGGTTAGGGCTAGCATTCTAGCATTCATGCTCTGGTTGGAGCTAGGGTTAGGGATAGCATTCTAACAGTCATATTCCGGTTGGAGCTAGGGTTAGGGCTAGCATTCTAGCATTCATACTCTGGTTGGAGCTAGGGTTAGGGCTAGCAATCTAGCATTCATATTCTGGTTGGAGCTAGGGTTAGGGCTAGCATTCTAGCATTCATATTCTGGTTGGAGCTAGGGTTAGGGCTAGCATTCTTGCATTCATATTGTGGTTGGAGCTAGGGTTTGGGATAGCATTCTATTCTAGCATTCATACTCTGGTTGGAGCTAGGGTTAGGGCTAGCATTCTAGCATTCATATTCTGGTTGGAGCTAGGGTTAGCATTCTAGTATTCATGCTCTGGTTGGAGCTAGGGTAAGGGCTAGCATTCTAGCATTCATACTCTGGTTGGAGCTAGGGTTATGGATAGCATTCTAGTATTCGTACTCTGGTTGGAGCTAGGGTTAGGGATAGCATTCTAGTATTCATACTCTGGTTGGAGCTAGGATTAGGGATAGCATTCTAGTATTCATACTCTGGTTGGAGCTAGGGTTAGGGCTAGCATTCTAGTATTCATGCTCTGGTTGGAGCTAGGGTTAGGGATAGAATTCTAGTATTCATACTCTGGTTGGAGCTAGGGTTAGGGCTAGCATTCTAGCATTCATATTCTGGTTGAAGCTAGGGTTAGGGCTAGCATTCTAGCATTCATACTCTGGTTGGAGCTAGGGTTAGGGATAGCATTCTAGTATTCATATTCTGGTTGGAGCTAGGGTTAGGGCTAGCATTCTAGCATTCATTCTCTGGTTGGAGCTAGGGTTAGGGATAACATTCTAGCATTCATATTTTGGTTGGAGCTAGGGTTAGGGCTAGCATTCTAGCATTCATATTCTGGTTGGAGCTAGGGTCAGGGCTAGCATTCTAGCATTCATATTCTGGTTGGAGCTAGGGTCGGGCTAGCATTCTAGCATTCATATTCTGGTTGGAGCTAGGGTCAGGGCTAGCATTCTAGCATTCTTATTCTGGTTGGAGCTAGGGTCAGGGCTAGCATTCTAGTATTCATGCTCTGGTTGGAGCCAGGGTTAGGGCTAGCATTCTAGCATTGATATTCTGGTTGGAGCTAGGGTTAGGGCTAGCATTCTAGCATTCATACTCCGGTTGGAGCTAGTGTTAGGGATAGCATTCATACTCTGGTTGGAGCTGGGGTTAGGGCTAGCATTCTAGTATTCCTGCTCTGGTTGGAGCCAGGGTTAGGGCTAGCATTCTAGCAGTCATGCTCTGGTTGGAGCTAGGGTTAGGGCTAGCATTCTAGCATTCATACTCCGGTTGGAGCTAGTGTTAGGGATAGCATTCATACTCTGGTTGGAGCTAGGGTTAGGGCTAGCATTCTAGTATTCAAGCTCTGGTTGGAGCTAGGTTTAGGGCTAGCATTCTAGCATTGATTTTCTGGTTGGAGCTAGGGTTAGGGCTAGCATTCTAGCATTCATATTCTGGTTGGAGCTAGGGTTAGGGCTAGCATTCTAGCATTGATATTCTGGTTGGAGCTAGGGTTAGGGCTAGCATTCTAGCATTGATACTCTGGTTGGACCTAGGGTTAGGGCTAGCATTCTAGCATTCATGCTCTGGTTGGAGCTAGGGTTAGGGCTAGAATTCTAGCATTCTTACGCTGGTTGAAGCTAATGTTAGGGCTAGCATTCTAGCATTCATACTCCGGTTGGAGCTAGGGATAGGACTATCATTCTAGTATTCATGCTCTGGTTGGAGCTAGGGTTAGGGCTAGCATTCTAGCATTCATGCTCTGGTTGGAGCTAGGGTTAGGGCTAGCATTCTAGCATTCTTACTCTGGTTGAAGCGAGGGTTAGGGCTAGCATTCTAGTATTCATGCTCTGGTTGGAGCTAGGGTTAGGGCTAGCATTCTAGCATTCATACTCTGACTGGAGCTAGGGTTAGCGCTAGCATTCTAGCATTCATATTCTGGTTGGAGCTAGGGTTAGGGCTAGCATTCTAGCATTCATACTCTGGTTTGAGCAAGGGTTAGAGCTAGCATTCTAGCATTCATAATCTGGTTGGAGCTAGGGTTAGGCCTAGCATTCTAGCATTCATACTCTGGTTTGAGCAAGGGTTAGGGCTAGCATTCTAGCATTCATAATCTGGTTGGAGCTAGGGTTAGGGCTAGCATTCTAGCATTCATATTCTGGTTGGAGCTAGGGTCAGGGCTAGCATTCTAGTATTCATGCTCTGGTTGGAGCCAGGGTTAGGGCTAGCATTCTAGCATTCATACTCCGGTTGGAGCTAGTGTTTGGGATAGCATTCATACTCTGGTTGGAGCTAGGGTTAGGGCTAGCATTCTAGTATTCATGCTCTGGTTGGAGCTAGGTTTAGGGCTAGCATTCTAGCATTGATATTCTGGTTGGAGCTAGGGTTAGGGCTAGCATTCTAGCATTCATATTCTGGTTGGAACTAGGGTTAGGGCTAGCATTCTAGCATTGATATTCTGGTTGGAGCTAGGGTTAGGGCTAGCATTCTAGCATTGATATTCTGGTTGGACCTAGGGTTAGGGCTAGCATTCTAGCATTCATGCTCTGGTTGGAGCTAGGGTTAGGGCTAGAATTCTAGCATTCTTACGCTGGTTGAAGCTAATGTTAGGGCTAGCATTCTAGCATTCATACTCCGGTTGGAGCTAGGGTTAGGACTATCATTCTAGTATTCATGCTCTGGTTGGAGCTAGGGTTAGGGCTAGCATTCTAGCATTCATGCTCTGGTTGGAGCTAGGGTTAGGGCTAGCATTCTAGCATTCTTACTCTGGTTGAAGCGAGGGTTAGGGCTAGCATTCTAGTATTCATGCTCTGGTTGGAGCTAGGGTTAGGGCTAGCATTCTAGCATTCATACTCTGACTGGAGCTAGGGTTAGCGCTAGCATTCTAGCATTCATATTCTGGTTGGAGCTAGGGTTAGGGCTAGCATTCTAGCATTCATACTCTGGTTTGAGCAAGGGTTAGGGCTAGCATTCTAGCATTCATAATCTGGTTGGAGCTAGGGTTAGGCCTAGCATTCTAGCATTCATACTCTGGTTTGAGCAAGGGTTAGGGCTAGCATTCTAGCATTCATAATCTGGTTGGAGCTAGGGTTAGGGCTAGCATTCTAGCATTCATATTCTGGTTGGAGCTAGGGTTAGGGCTAGCATTCTAGCATTCATATTCTGGTTGGAGCTAGGGTCAGGGCTAGCATTCTAGTATTCATGCTCTGGTTGGAGCCAGGGCTAGGGCTAGCATTCTAGCATTCATACTCCGGTTGGAGCTAGTGTTTGGGATAGCATTCATACTCTGGTTGGAGCTAGGGTTAGGGCTAGCATTCTAGTATTCATGCTCTGGTTGGAGCTAGGTTTAGGGCTAGCATTCTAGCATTGATATTCTGGTTGGAGCTAGGGTTAGGGCTAGCATTCTAGCATTCATATTCTGGTTGGAACTAGGGTTAGGGCTAGCATTCTAGCATTGATATTCTGGTTGGAGCTAGGGTTAGGGCTAGCATTCTAGCATTGATATTCTGGTTGGACCTAGGGTTAGGGCTAGCATTCTAGCATTCATGCTCTGGTTGGAGCTAGGGTTAGGGCTAGAATTCTAGCATTCTTACGCTGGCTGAAGGTAATGTTAGAGCTAGCATTCTAGCATTTATACTACGGTTGGAGCTAGGGTTAGGACTATCATTCTAGTATTCATGCTCTGGTTGGAGCTAGGGTTAGGGCTAGCATTCTAGCATTCATGCTCTGGTTGGAGCTAGGGTTAGGGCTAGCATTCTAGCATTGATATTCTGGTTGGACCTAGGGTTAGGGCTAGCATTCTAGCATTCATGCTCTGGTTGGAGCTAGGGTTAGGGCTAGAATTCTAGCATTCTTACGCTGGCTGAAGGTAATGTTAGAGCTAGCATTCTAGCATTTATACTACGGTTGGAGCTAGGGTTAGGACTATCATTCTAGTATTCATGCTCTGGTTGGAGCTAGGGTTAGGGCTAGCATTCTAGCATTCATGCTCTGGTTGGAGCTAGGGTTAGGGCTAGCATTCTAGCATTCATACTCTGGTTTGAGCAAGGGTTAGGGCTAGCATTCTAGCATTCATACTCTGGTTTGAGCAAGGGTTAGGGCTAGCATTCTAGCATTCATAATCTGGTTGGAGCTAGGGTTAGGGCTAGCATTCTAGCATTCATACTCTGGTTTGAGCAAGGGTTAGGGCTAGCATTCTAGCATTCATAATCTGGTTGGAGCTAGGGTTAGGCCTAGCATTCTAGCATTCATACTCTGGTTTGAGCAAGGGTTAGGGCTAGCATTCTAGCATTCATAATCTGGTTGGAGCTAGGGTTAGGGCTAGCATTCTAGCATTCATATTCTGGTTGGAGCTAGGGTTAGGGCTAGCATTCTAGCATTCATATTCTGGTTGGAGCTAGGGTCAGGGCTAGCATTCTAGTATTCATGCTCTGGTTGGAGCCAGGGCTAGGGCTAGCATTCTAGCATTCATACTCCGGTTGGAGCTAGTGTTTGGGATAGCATTCATACTCTGGTTGGAGCTAGGGTTAGGGCTAGCATTCTAGTATTCATGCTCTGGTTGGAGCTAGGTTTAGGGCTAGCATTCTAGCATTGATATTCTGGTTGGAGCTAGGGTTAGGGCTAGCATTCTAGCATTCATATTCTGGTTGGAACTAGGGTTAGGGCTAGCATTCTAGCATTGATATTCTGGTTGGAGCTAGGGTTAGGGCTAGCATTCTAGCATTGATATTCTGGTTGGACCTAGGGTTAGGGCTAGCATTCTAGCATTCATGCTCTGGTTGGAGCTAGGGTTAGGGCTAGAATTCTAGCATTCTTACGCTGGCTGAAGGTAATGTTAGAGCTAGCATTCTAGCATTTATACTACGGTTGGAGCTAGGGTTAGGACTATCATTCTAGTATTCATGCTCTGGTTGGAGCTAGGGTTAGGGCTAGCATTCTAGCATTCATGCTCTGGTTGGAGCTAGGGTTAGGGCTAGCATTCTAGCATTGATATTCTGGTTGGACCTAGGGTTAGGGCTAGCATTCTAGCATTCATGCTCTGGTTGGAGCTAGGGTTAGGGCTAGAATTCTAGCATTCTTACGCTGGCTGAAGGTAATGTTAGAGCTAGCATTCTAGCATTTATACTACGGTTGGAGCTAGGGTTAGGACTATCATTCTAGTATTCATGCTCTGGTTGGAGCTAGGGTTAGGGCTAGCATTCTAGCATTCATGCTCTGGTTGGAGCTAGGGTTAGGGCTAGCATTCTAGCATTCTTACTCTGGTTGAAGCGAGGGTTAGGGCTAGCATTCTAGTATTCATGCTCTGGTTGGAGCTAGGATTAGGGCTAGCATTCTAGCATTCATACTCTGACTGGAGCTAGGGTTAGCGCTAGCATTCTAGCATTCATATTCTGGTTGGAGCTAGGGTTAGGCCTAGCATTCTAGCATTCATACTCTGACTGGAGCTAGGGTTAGGGCTAGCATTCTAGCATTCATACTCTGGTTGGAGCTAGGGTTAGGGCTAGCATTCTAGCATTCATACTCTGACTGGAGCTAGGGTTAGGGCTAGCATTCTAGCATTCATATTCTGGTTGGAGCTAGGGTCAGGGCTATCATTCTAGCATTCATATTCTGGTTGGAGCTAGGGTCAGGGCTAGCATTCTAGCATTCATATTCTGGTTGGAGCTAGGGTCAGGGCTAGCATTCTAGCATTCATATTCTGGTTGGAGCTAGGGTCAGGGCTAGCATTCTAGTATTCATGCTCTGGTTGGAGCCAGGGTTAGGGCTAGCATTCTAGCATTGATATTCTGGTTGGAGCTAGGGTTAGGGCTAGCATTCTAGCATTCATACTTTGGTTGGAGCTAGGGTTAGGGCTACCATTCTAGCATTCATACTCTGACTGGAGCTAGGGTTAGGGCTAGCATTCTAGCATTGATATTCTGGTTGGAGCTAGGGTTAGGGCTAGCATTCTAGCATTGATACTCTGGTTGGACCTAGGGTTAGGGCTAGCATTCTAGCATTCATGCTCTGGTTGGAGCTAGGGTTAGGGCTAGAATTCTAGCATTCTTACGCTGGTTGAAGCTAATGTTAGGTCTAGCATTCTAGCATTCATACTCCGGTTGGAGCTAGGGTTAGGGCTATCATTCTAGTATTCATGCTCTGGTTGGAGCTAGGGTTAGGGCTAGCATTCTAGCATTCATGCTCTGGTTGGAGCTAGGGTTAGGGCTAGCATTCTAGCATTCTTACTCTGGTTGAAGCGAGGGTTAGTGCTAGCATTCTAGTATTCATGCTCTGGTTGGAGCTAGGGTTAGGGCTAGCATTCTAGTATTCATGCTCTGGTTGGAGCTAGGGTTAGGGCTAGCATTCTAGCATTCATACTCTGACTGGAGCTAGGGTTAGGGATAGCATTCTAGCATTCATATTCTGGTTGGAGCTAGGGTTAGGCCTAGCATTCTAGCATTCATACTCTGGTTGGAGCTAGGGTTAGGGCTAGCATTCTAGCATTCATACTCTGACTGGAGCTAGGGTTAGGGCTAGCATTCTAGCATTCATATTCTGGTTGGAGCTAGGGTCAGGGCTAGCATTCTAGCATTCATATTCTGGTTGGAGCTAGGGTCAGGGCTAGCATTCTAGCATTCATATTCTGGTTGGAGCTAGGGTCAGGGCTAGCATTCTAGCATTCATATTCTGGTTGGAGCTAGGGTCACGGCTAGCATTCTAATATTCATGCTCTGGTTGGAGCCAGGGTTAGGGCTAGCATTCTAGCATTGATATTCTGGTTTGAGCTAGGGTTAGGGCTAGCATTCTAGCATTCATACTCCGGTTGGAGCTAGTGTTAGGGATAGCATTCATACTCTGGTTGGAGCTAGGGTTAGGGCTAGCATTCTAGTATTCATGCTCTGGTTGGAGCTAGGGTTAGGGCTAGCATTCTAGCATTCATACTCTGGTTGGAGCTAGGGTTAGGGCTACCATTCTAGCATTCATACTCTGACTGGAGCTAGGTTTAGGGCTAGCATTCTAGCATTCATATTCTGGTTGGAGCTAGGGTTAGGGCTAGCATTCTAGCATTGATATTCTGGTTGGAGCTAGGGTTAGGGCTAGCATTCTAGCATTCATATTCTGGTTGGAGCTAGGGTTAGGGCTAGCATTCTAGCATTCATACTCTGGTTGGAGCTAGGGTTAGGGCTAGCATTCTAGCATTGATACTCTGGTTGGACCTAGGGTTAGGGCTAGCATTCTAGCATTCATACTCTGGTTGGAGCTAGGTTTAGGGCTAGCATTCTAGCATTCATATTCTAGTTGGAGCTAGGGTTAGGGCTAACATTCTAGCATTGATATTCTGGTTGGAGCTAGGGTTAGGGCTAGCATTCTAGCATTCATATTCTGGTTGGAGCTAGGGTTAGGGCTAGCATTCTAGCATTCATTGTTATGTTTGCTAATGACAGGTGTTATGAAGGCAATCCAGAAACACAGTGTGCTTAGCGATCAGAGCGCACACAGTGATCTGACAAATACCCAAAAATACAAGAACGAGCTCTGAGACGTGGAAACTCTGTAGACTGCACACCTGATCCTATCCTAAACACAACTAAAAGCGGCTGTGGATTGCGCCTAACAACTACCTAGGCAACTCGGCACAGCCTAAGAAACTAGCTAGCCTGAAGATAGAAAAATAGGCCTGACTTGCCCCAGAGAAATTCCCCAAAGGAAAAGGCAGCCCCCCACATATAATGACTGTGAGTAAGATGAAAAGACAAAACGTAGGGATGAAATAGATTCAGCTAAGTGGGGCCCGATATTCTAGGACAGAGCGAGGACAGTAAAGCGAACTTTGCAGTCTACAAAAAACCCTAAAGCAAAACCACGCAAAGGGGGCAAAAAAAAAACCCACCGTGCCGAACTAACGGCACGGCGGTACACCCTTTGCGTCTCAGAGCTTCCAGCAAAACAAAAGACAAGCTGGACAGAAAAAAAAGCAACAAAAAAGCAAAAAGCACTTAGCTATACAGAGCAGCAGGTCACAGGAACAATCAGGAGAAGCTCAGATCCAACACTGAAACATTGACAAGGAGCAAGGATAGCAGCATCAGGCGGAGTTAAGTAATGAAGCAGTTAACGAGCTCACCAGAACACCTGAGGGAGGAAGCTCAGAAGCTGCAGTACAACTTGTGACCACAGGAGTGAATTCAGCCACAGAATTCACAACAATTCATACTCTGGTTGGAGCTAGGGTTAGGGCTAGCATTCTAGCATTGATACTCTGGTTGGACCTAGGGTTAGGGCTAGCATTCTAGCATTCATGCTCTGGTTGGAGCTAGGGTTAGGGCTAGAATTCTAGCATTCTTACGCTGGTTGAAGCTAATGTTAGGGCTATCATTCTAGCATTCATACTCCGGTTGGAGCTAGGGTTAGGGCTATCATTCTAGTATTCATACTCCGGTTGGAGCTAGGGTTAGGGCTAGCATTCTAGTATTCATACTCTGGTTGGAGCTAGGGTTAGGGCTAGCATTCTAGCATTCTTACTCTGGTTGAAGCGAGGGTTAGGGCTAGCATTCTAGTATTCATGCTCTGGTTGGAGCTAGGGTTAGGGCTAGCATTCTAGCATTCATACTCTGACTGGAGCTAGGGTTAGCGCTAGCATTCTAGCATTCATATTCTGGTTGGAGCTAGGGTTAGGCCTAGCATTCTAGCATTCATACTCTGACTGGAGCTAGGGTTAGGGCTAGCATTCTAGCATTCATATTCTGGTTGGAGCTAGGTTCAGGGCTTGCATTCTAGCATTGATATTCTGGTTGGAGCTAGGGTTAGGGCTAGCATTCTAGCATTCATATTGTGGTTGGAGCTAGGGTTAGGGCTAACATTCTAGCATTGATACTCTGGTTGGAGCTAGGGTTAGGGCTAGCATTCTAGCATTGATACTCTGTTTGGACCTAGGGTTTGGGCTAGCATTCTAGCATTCATGCTCTGGTTGGAGCTAGGGTTAGGGCTAGAATTCTAGCATTCTTACGCTGGTTGAAGCTAATGTTAGGCCTAGCATTCTAGCATTCATACTCCGGTTGGAGCTAGGATTAGGGCTAGCATTCTAGTATTCATGCTCTGGTTGGAGCTAGGGTTAGGGCTAGCATTCTAGCATTGATACTCTGGTTGGACTTAGGGTTAGGGCTAGCATTCTAGCATTCATGCTCTGCTTGGAGCTAGGGTTAGGGCTAGCATTCTAGCATTCATATTGTGGTTGGAGCTAGGGTTAGGGCTAACATTCTAGCATTGATACTCTGGTTGGAGCTAGGGTTAGGGCTAGAATTCTAGCATTCTTACGCTGGTTGAAGCTAATGTTAGGGTTAGCATTCTAGCATTCATACTCCGGTTGGAGCTAGGGTTAGGGCTAGCATTCTAGTTTTCATGCTCTGGTTGGAGCTAGGGTTAGGGCTAGCATTCTAGCATTCATACTCTGACTGGAGCTAGGGTTAGCGCTAGCATTCTAGCATTCATATTCTGGTTGGAGCTAGGGTTAGGCCTAGCATTCTAGCATTCATACTCTGACTGGAGCTAGGGTTAGGGCTAGCATTCTAGCATTCATATTCTGGTTGGAGCTAGGTTCAGGGCTTGCATTCTAGCATTGATATTCTGGTTGGAGCTAGGGTTAGGGCTAGCATTCTAGCATTCATATTGTGGTTGGAGCTAGGGTTAGGGCTAACATTCTAGCATTGATACTCTGGTTGGAGCTAATGTTAGGGCTAGCATTCTAGCATTCATACTCTGGTTGGACCTAGGGTTAGGGCTAGCATTCTAGCATTCATGCTCTGGTTGGAGCTAGGGTTAGGGCTAGAATTTTAGCATTCTTACTCTGGTTGAAGCTAATGTTAGGGCTAGCATTCTAGCATTCATACTCCGGTTGGAGCTAGGGTTAGGGCTAGCATTCTAGCATTGATACTCTGGTTGGACTTAGGGTTAGGGCTAGCATTCTAGCATTCATGCTCTGGTTGGAGCTAGGGTTAGGGCTAGAATTCTAGCATTCATATTGTGGTTGGAGCTAGGGTTAGGGCTAACATTCTAGCATTCATGCTCTGGTTGGAGCTAGGGTTAGGGCTAGCATTCTAGCATTCATATTGTGGTTGGAGCTAGGGTTAGGGCTAATATTCTAGCATTGATACTCTGGTTGGAGCTAGGGTTAGGGCTAGAATTCTAGCATTCTTACGCTGGTTGAAGCTAATGTTAGGGTTAGCATTCTAGCATTCATACTCCGGTTGGAGCTAGGGTTAGGGCTAGCATTCTAGTATTCATGCTCTGGTTGGAGCTAGGGTTAGGGCTAGCATTCTAGCATTCATATTCGGGATAGGGTTGGAGTTAAGGCTAGCATTTATTTGACTGATGTTGCACTGATGGCCAGGACCACCTTTGTGTATTGGAAAGACTATGGGGCCTGATTCATCACTTGCATTTTTGTACGGCACTTCTCTTTTTTTGACTATTTGCTGAAGATTTTTTTTGTGCCAATTTATTTTCAATAGTTCATGCATTTCATAAATTTTAAGCAAAAGAAAAAATTCTCTTTATTTTTTCTTTGACAGGTGTTGCAATTTTCAAGTGCAAAAAGTTTCTAGATTTGCTAAGTGGTGCAGAAATGGCACCATTATAACTAATTTACTGGAGATACTTGAGTGATTTTTTTTTCGGCCAAATTTAGCTTAAATTTGAAAAGTACCAGTTTATGAATCAGCTGGAAATATCTAAAAAATAAAAACCCCACTCACAAAGGTAAAAAAGGCAATGTAAGGAGACGGACCAGCTACAGTGTTTTCCCTGAAGACATCAATGCTACTGTGCTATACAATTGAAATAATGTTTTGTTCCTGATATGTTTCCTTGTTATAACAATTTTAATTCCCCTGTTGGCTGCAGTATAAACTAATGGTCACAAGATAGTCACTGTCTAGAAGGCAGGTGAAAGGTTAAGTCTGTCCAGTAACACAGCAGGTATAGAGACAGTGTGAGGGTTAACAGCCAGCCCAGATTTGGGAGAAGGAAATGAGGGTTATTGCCAAGTTCAGGAAGTGACAAGTTTGTTGAGTAAGTTGTGAGCAGTGACAAGCTCCAGGATCAGGGGCTGCTAGGGACAGCGTAAGCCTAGAACTTCAGGGCAGTGGTTTTACAGAGAACCCCTCTATACGAGTGCCATTTTGCCGACCTGGGAACCTTATGATAGATGAGGAGAAATTGGACTCAAAATCTAAGAGATGGAGTGACCTGGAATCCAGATATACTGCCAGAAATGGAAAAAGATTCCCTGGAGCTAGAGAAGAGAGCAAGAGGGATGCTCTACCCATACCGAGAACCAGGGATGAAGTTGTTTCCGATACCTCTGGGAAAGATGACAACTCGTTGGGCCTTAATCTCTACACCTGCCGGTAAATACTGCCAGTCGCAAAGTTAAAGTTTGGTGGTTGTCTTTATGAACCTCGTGTCTCCTGGGTTGATTACAGCCCTGGTTCCAGAAGAGGGATTCCTGGAGTCAGAAGAGGCCCTGAAGTAAGCGTGCTGCCCCCACACGCAGCGGTGCACCAGGGCTGGGACGTGTGTTGGCTGTAGGACGCCAATGCGAGCGAGACCAGAAGCTCAACCCTTGGGTATCTTACAGCAAACACAAACAACAGGCTTTAGAAAAAAAAACTAATTAAAAGAAGAATTCGGCACAAGCAAAAAACAGGCAAAAAGGGCTCACCTGGCAGTGTGGAGCCTCTAAGCCATAGGTTAGGGTGAACAGCGCGGACGGGAGTCGCCGATGCTGCGGAAGTGGACAGCATGGAGGACCAAGACAGTAGGACATGTAGGATGACTGATGGACGCAGCTGGAGGGCAGTTATATACAGGAGTAATTGAGAAGTGTATACTATCAGTAACTTGCAGCAGACATACGGTTAACCACAGGACAAGCAGAGACGTACATGCAATCAGGAACTGCAGCCAGCACCAGTATTGGCAGAGATTAATTATTTGTCAGGTACCTGAAAGTGTGAACAACACCAAGTTCTAGTTAGGTTGTAGAATGCTGGAGAGCAGACAGGATAGTCAACCATCTGGCTGGAGCAAAGTCTAGAGGAAGATAAAGCCTTCTCCTGAAAAAAACACATGGTATAATGTGCTATATATACTTTCCTGAATACTCAGGCAGCTGCCTGAGGTGGCGTTAAAAAGTTTTGGTAGATAATATCAATAGTGTTTGCTGGGTTTCCAGAGTAAACCGGCACAGAGCCAGCCATAGAAGAAGGGATCAAAGTCCGGCCCCGGAGCAGGGACACGTAAATAGCACCATAAAGGAGAAGTTGCACTGAAACTCCTTTTTTTCCCAGCGATTCATGGAGTCCAAAGAGTTGAAACCATCATGATATGCCATCTTTTATGGAGGTGAAAGAGGATCGTTCAATCATCAGAAAGATTTGATTTTTTTTTTTACCCCTGTAAAAGCCGCCGTTCTCCTGAGTCCGGCGATGTTTTTCTCTAGTTTCTACGTCTCTCCGTTCCTGAGATACGGCCTCCTCTTCCATGTAACCTTTTTAGACAACTGGGCATGCTCTTCTAGAACACGCCCACAGGAAGGGTTGAAGGTCACACCCACTTGGCTAAAAGGACTAGATTTATACGATGTGAAGAATGGTTCGTATCTCAGGAACGGAGAGGCCCAGGAAGAAGAGGAAAACATCGCCGGATTCAGGAGAACAGCGGCTTTTAGACCAAGTTAGAAAGTTCCAGTGAAGAATCTTTCCTGTTGCTCTAGAATGTAGGTGAAGATGTATTTTAGGCTGCAATGTATTATTACTGCCGGTTTTAGGCAGATGCTGGAGACGCGATTGTTACTCGTGTTCTTTATAAATTTTGGATGGAGCTGCAGTTGCAGCAACTAATATAACCCCAAGGCTACAGCCCCATCCGGCAATATTAAAGCTTTGGCTCAGTTGCCAGGCAACAGCCCCGGTTCATCCAGGAAGGTCCAGTGATATATTTTGCAGCATATTCCCGGCTTTGATTTGTTTTCCCCCTCATCTTCCTTACATGACACCGCACTCTCTGGTGAGCGCTAATAAATGATTCAGATGCAGCTGCCAGAAGAGAATGTCAACAAGCGCGCAATTCACCGCCAAGTGTTACCGCACGCGTCCCTCAGAAGTCCGCGCCTCTCCGCTCCCCCCAGAGCGCTGCTTTCAGGGAGATCACAAAGGAGGAGGATCACAAAGGAGGAGATCACAAAGGAGGAGATCACAAAGGAGGAGATCACAAAGGAGGAGATCTGCAGTCACCGCGCGCCCTATCGTTATCTCGCGGGAAAAAGGGCAAATTACTGCAGAGGATTAGACATAAAAAAAAAAAGAACAAAAACACAAAATTGAGCTTAACTTAAGTTGGTATACATGCAGAGGTAAAACGCATGTTAAAAATGGCCACAAAACATAAAACCTACAAGAGAAAAAAGTAAATGAAAACCCTGATATAACTAAGTAAAAAAAGCAAAAATGCATTAAATAACACAGAGTTTTTAGTAATACTGTTTTTTGATCAAAAAATAGCACAAAAGCCATCCCACCTCGTCACGGTAACTCTGATCGGGACAGTCCTAAACTATCTAATATTAAAACCTTACCATGTGTCAATGTTGACCTCAATGTGAATAAGGGCAGATGAAAGGACTGAGCACAAACAGTGAAACACTAGACTAGGGAAGCCTTATATAGTTTCTAGCTCAGAAACAGGGAGGCCACACCCCGGATTGCACAGAATGCAACAATACACAGAAAAAAGAACAAAAACACAAAATTGAGCTTAACTTAAGTTGGTATACATGCAGAGGTAAAACGCATGTTAAAAATGGCCACAAAACATAAAACCTACAAGAGAAAAAAGTAAATGAAAACCCTGATATAACTAAGTAAAAAAAGCAAAAATGCATTAAATAACACAGAGTTTTTAGTAATACTGTTTTTTGATCAAAAAATAGCACAAAAGCCATCCCACCTCGTCACGGTAACTCTGATCGGGACAGTCCTAAACTATCTAATATTAAAACCTTACCATGTGTCAATGTTGACCTCAATGTGAATAAGGGCAGATGAAAGGACTGAGCACAAACAGTGAAACACTAGACTAGGGAAGCCTTATATAGTTTCTAGCTCAGAAACAGGGAGGCCACACCCCGGATTGCACAGAATGCAACAATACACAGAAAAAAGAACAAAAACACAAAATTGAGCTTAACTTAAGTTGGTATACATGCAGAGGTAAAACGCATGTTAAAAATGGCCACAAAACATAAAACCTACAAGAGAAAAAAGTAAATGAAAACCCTGATATAACTAAGTAAAAAAAGCAAAAATGCATTAAATAACACAGAGTTTTTAGTAATACTGTTTTTTGATCAAAAAATAGCACAAAAGCCATCCCACCTCGTCACGGTAACTCTGATCGGGACAGTCCTAAACTATCTAATATTAAAACCTTACCATGTGTCAATGTTGACCTCAATGTGAATAAGGGCAGATGAAAGGACTGAGCACAAACAGTGAAACACTAGACTAGGGAAGCCTTATATAGTTTCTAGCTCAGAAACAGGGAGGCCACACCCCGGATTGCACAGAATGCAACAATACACAGAAAAAAGAACAAAAACACAAAATTGAGCTTAACTTAAGTTGGTATACATGCAGAGGTAAAACGCATGTTAAAAATGGCCACAAAACATAAAACCTACAAGAGAAAAAAGTAAATGAAAACCCTGATATAACTAAGTAAAAAAAGCAAAAATGCATTAAATAACACAGAGTTTTTAGTAATACTGTTTTTTGATCAAAAAATAGCACAAAAGCCATCCCACCTCGTCACGGTAACTCTGATCGGGACAGTCCTAAACTATCTAATATTAAAACCTTACCATGTGTCAATGTTGACCTCAATGTGAATAAGGGCAGATGAAAGGACTGAGCACAAACAGTGAAACACTAGACTAGGGAAGCCTTATATAGTTTCTAGCTCAGAAACAGGGAGGCCACACCCCGGATTGCACAGAATGCAACAATACACAGAAAAAAGAACAAAAACACAAAATTGAGCTTAACTTAAGTTGGTATACATGCAGAGGTAAAACGCATGTTAAAAATGGCCACAAAACATAAAACCTACAAGAGAAAAAAGTAAATGAAAACCCTGATATAACTAAGTAAAAAAAGCAAAAATGCATTAAATAACACAGAGTTTTTAGTAATACTGTTTTTTGATCAAAAAATAGCACAAAAGCCATCCCACCTCGTCACGGTAACTCTGATCGGGACAGTCCTAAACTATCTAATATTAAAACCTTACCATGTGTCAATGTTGACCTCAATGTGAATAAGGGCAGATGAAAGGACTGAGCACAAACAGTGAAACACTAGACTAGGGAAGCCTTATATAGTTTCTAGCTCAGAAACAGGGAGGCCACACCCCGGATTGCACAGAATGCAACAATACACAGAAAAAAGAACAAAAACACAAAATTGAGCTTAACTTAAGTTGGTATACATGCAGAGGTAAAACGCATGTTAAAAATGGCCACAAAACATAAAACCTACAAGAGAAAAAAGTAAATGAAAACCCTGATATAACTAAGTAAAAAAAGCAAAAATGCATTAAATAACACAGAGTTTTTAGTAATACTGTTTTTTGATCAAAAAATAGCACAAAAGCCATCCCACCTCGTCACGGTAACTCTGATCACATGGTATAATGTGCTATATATACTTTCCTGAATACTCAGGCAGCTGCCTGAGGTGGCGTTAAAAAGTTTTGGTAGATAATATCAATAGTGTTTGCTGGGTTTCCAGAGTAAACCGGCACAGAGCCAGCCATAGAAGAAGGGATCAAAGTCCGGCCCCGGAGCAGGGACACGTAAATAGCACCATAAAGGAGAAGTTGCACTGAAACTCCTTTTTTTCCCAGCGATTCATGGAGTCCAAAGAGTTGAAACCATCATGATATGCCATCTTTTATGGAGGTGAAAGAGGATCGTTCAATCATCAGAAAGATTTGATTTTTTTTTTTACCCCTGTAAAAGCCGCCGTTCTCCTGAGTCCGGCGATGTTTTTCTCTAGTTTCTACGTCTCTCCGTTCCTGAGATACGGCCTCCTCTTCCATGTAACCTTTTTAGACAACTGGGCATGCTCTTCTAGAACACGCCCACAGGAAGGGTTGAAGGTCACACCCACTTGGCTAAAAGGACTAGATTTATACGATGTGAAGAATGGTTCGTATCTCAGGAACGGAGAGGCCCAGGAAGAAGAGGAAAACATCGCCGGATTCAGGAGAACAGCGGCTTTTAGACCAAGTTAGAAAGTTCCAGTGAAGAATCTTTCCTGTTGCTCTAGAATGTAGGTGAAGATGTATTTTAGGCTGCAATGTATTATTACTGCCGGTTTTAGGCAGATGCTGGAGACGCGATTGTTACTCGTGTTCTTTATAAATTTTGGATGGAGCTGCAGTTGCAGCAACTAATATAACCCCAAGGCTACAGCCCCATCCGGCAATATTAAAGCTTTGGCTCAGTTGCCAGGCAACAGCCCCGGTTCATCCAGGAAGGTCCAGTGATATATTTTGCAGCATATTCCCGGCTTTGATTTGTTTTCCCCCTCATCTTCCTTACATGACACCGCACTCTCTGGTGAGCGCTAATAAATGATTCAGATGCAGCTGCCAGAAGAGAATGTCAACAAGCGCGCAATTCACCGCCAAGTGTTACCGCACGCGTCCCTCAGAAGTCAGCGCCTCTCCGCTCCCCCCAGAGCGCTGCTTTCAGGGAGATCACAAAGGAGGAGGATCACAAAGGAGGAGATCACAAAGGAGGAGATCACAAAGGAGGAGATCACAAAGGAGGAGATCTGCAGTCACCGCGCGCCCTATCGTTATCTCGCGGGAAAAAGGGCAAATTACTGCAGAGGATTAGACATGCGGCATCAGGATCGACACACAAAGACCCACAACACACAAGTAACACACAATTAACACAACACAGACACACAACACAGAAACACAACATAGACAATACAACACAGACTAACAACACACAGACTCAACACAACACAAACACACAACACACACTCAACACACAACAAAGAAACACGACAAAATTAACACAACATAGAAACACACAACACAAAACACAACACAACACAGACATACAACACACACAGACTCAACACAACACAGTAACACAACAAAATTAACACAACACAGAAACACAACACAGACACACAGATGCACAACAGGAACTCATACACAACACAGAAACACAAAATACACAGACTCAACACACACAGCACAGACACAACACAGACACCTAACACACACAATTAACACAACACAGACAAACACATACAAAGACACAACAGACACACAACACAAACACAAAACACACAGACTCAACACACACAACACAGACGAATACATACAAAGACACAACATACAACAGACACTCAACACAACAAACACACAACAACACACAACTAAAACGACACACAGAAACAGAAAAACAAAACACAGACACCACACGACACACAAAAACACACGCAGACGGACAACACAGACACAAAATACAGACAGAATACAACACAGAAACAGATACAACACGGACAGACAACACAGACACACAAAAACACACAGGTGCAACAAAACAGACAAAACAACAGACACAACACGAAACACGACAACACACACAACAGACAACACACAACAGACACAAAAACACACAGACGACACCCAACACAGACACAGAACGCAACACAGAAACAGATACAACACGGATACACAACACAGACACACACAGATGCAACAAAACAGACAACACAACACAGCAGACAGACAACACACACAAAACACAGACACAACAGACACGACACACACATACAACACAGACACACAACACACACAAAACACAGACACAACAGACATGACACACACACAACACAGACACACAACACACACAAGACAGACAGAACACAACTCAGACACTAGAAAGACACACAACACAAAGACGCACACAACATGTACAACATACACACACAACATACATCCATAAATATGTAAACACACACTGCACACAACACACACACTGCACACAACACACACACTGCACACAACACACACACTGCACACAACACACACACTGCACACAACACACACACTGCACACAACACACACACTGCACACAACACACACACTGCACACAACACATACACAGGTACATACTCACACATCCATACATACACAACACACACATAGATACACAACACACACAACATACACAGGTACACATACATAAATACATATACACAACACACACATCGCCCATACATACATAAATATGTTCACATACACACAACACATACATACACAGATATACAAAATATACATACATATTACACAACGCAGCAAATACACACATACATACACTCCCAGCAGAAAAACATACAAGCATACATACAAATATAGATAAAACACACACATGGCACACATAGATACACCACACAGAAATATACAAAAACACACATAACTGATACACACATGCACAAGTACACAACACATATATACCCACATATGTAGATGCATACCACACACAGCACATATACATAGATACACACACACACACACTGCTAGAATTAAAACATGCAGTACACCTTCATTGCCGCTAGGTGGCAGTGTTACACCTAGCAGCTATATAGACTATAGTTTAGAAGCAACATGTTTTTTGGCCTATAGGTGGCAGTGTCATACATGAAGGCAATGAGAATTACATTCTGCAGAATAATGTTTTTTTCCCCCTAGGTGGCAGTGTTCTACATGAAGCTTACAAGTACTGCATTCAGTACAGCAATGATCTCGATACATTCTACTTTTCAGAACCACAACAGAAATATTTTCTCATGACCATCAAATTGAAAATCCTCACTTTTAAAGACCCTTAATAAAGATTTCACTTTTTTGGTTGACACTCCACTTTTTCTTTAGACCAGGGTTGATAAATCATTCCAATGATTTTTCACCTCTAGGTGGCGATATCTTACAAGGAGGTCAGATGTTTTCAAATCTTCAAAACATTTCTGGCCACTAGGTGGCGATGTCATACCTGGAGGTCAGAAGTTTTACATCTTTAAAACATGATTTCTGGCCACTAGGTGGCGCACACAGAGGATCTATGTTCCAGTTCAGACTTTGTGGAGGAACCTGAGGTTTAGAAATTAAATATTTCCTTGCATTTGAGGAGCGGTGTGATACCCAGAAGCTGGGTAGCTTTAAATACCATTAAGTCCCTTGGGTGGGATTTTAAATACATAGTAAGGCTTCCAGTAAATGTTTTAAAGCTGCAGACAAATTTTCTGAGCTTGTTGCCCCTGAAATTATCTCAAAATTATTCTTATGCCATCACAATCCAGAAGATTTGGTTTATTTTCTGCACTTGCTAAACCCAACTCATAAAAAAGTGAAATGTTTGGCTCCCCCTAGAGGCTAAGTGACAGTACTGCAGTGCAGAGATTCAATGTTTCTTAGGGATTTGATAGAATGTATCTGCTCACTGATTGGACAGATTCAGTGGGATTCTAGAACCCCCCACACCCTACAACTGGTAAAGTCTAATTTCCCGGAGGAACAACCGAGGATCGGCAGATTTCTCCCCTGTTGATCCTGTTATGTGTGAGTTACTTTATCAGCGCCGATGACAGGCAGTAAATATGGAGAGGGGACGGGAACTGTTCATTTGGCTGCAATCTGTTAATTCCTAATAAATAGCGCTGGCGGCGATGGGGAAGGGGGCAACGTGTGATCTGCGGCAGTTTAATAGGGGAATGTGAGAGATAAATCAGCCCCATCTCCTCGCCCTTTAATAAGACGCGGCAGGCGGTCTATAAACCACCAGCACAGCGCACACTGTCTGCACAATGCGCAGAAATCACTGTCGGGATGGCATCAGCTATTTGTAACCATATGTAATGCATTATAGCAAAAGCTTTGCAAAAACAAACTCACGTCTGTGTACAAAGCACACTCGGCTCTGCTACGTCTGTATGGAACAAACACTGGACTCTGCTACATCTGCATAAAAAGCACACTCGCTCCACTACGTCTGTATATAAAGCACACTCGCTCCACTACGTCTGTATATAAAGCACACTCGGCTCTGCTACATCAGTATAGGAAGCACATTCGGCTCTGCTATGTCTGAATAAAAAGCACACTCAGCTCTGCTACATCAATATAGAAAGCACACTCCGCTCTGCTACGTCTGTACAGAACGCACACTGGGCTCTGCTACATCTGTATAGAATGCACACTCTGCTTTGCTACGTCTGTATAGAATGCACACTGGGCTCTGCTACGTCTGTATAGAACGCCCATTCGGCTCCGCTACATCTGTATACAAAGCACATTGGGCTCCACTATGTATGTATAGACAACACACTCAACTCTGCTACTTCTGTAAAGAAAGCGCACTCTGCATAGAAAGCACACAGCTCTGCTATGTCAGTATAAAAAAAAACACACTCGACCACTACGTCTGTATAGAAAGCACACTCGGCTCTGCTACATCTACATAGAAAGCACGCTTGCCTCTGCTATGTATGTATAGAAAGCACACTCAGCTCTGCTACATCTGAATAGAAAGCACACTCGGTTCTGCTACATCTACATAGAAAGCACGCTTGCCTCTGCTACGTCTGTGTAGAAAGCACACTCAGCTCTGCTACATCTACATAGAAAGCACGCTTGCCTCTGCTACGTCTGTATAGAAAGCACACTCAGCTCTGCTACATCTGAATAGAAAGCACACTCGGTTCTGCTACATCTGTATAGAAAGTACACTCTGCTTCCCTACTTCTGTATAGAAAGTACGCTCTGCTACATCTGTATAGAAAATACACTCGGCTCCGCTACCTCTGTATAAAAAGCACACTCGGCTTAGCTACTTCTATACAGAAAGCACACTCTGCTCTGCTACATCTGTACAGAATGCACACTCGGCTCTGCTACATCAGTATAGAAAGCACACTCTGCTCTGCTAGATCTGAAGGTAAAGCACACTCTGCTCTGCTACATCAGTATAGAAAGCACACTCTGCTCTGCTAGATCTGAAGGTAAAGCACACTCTGCTCTGCTGCATCTGTATAAAAGACGTTATGTCTCTGTATAAAGATGTAAGTCCTATGTAGAACCACAGATAACACATTGTGATATTACAAGAGCCGAGGAGCATGACCAAGTCAGCTCTGCTACATCTGACACGTCTAGTTTTCTGGTTCAGCTGCAGTCTTGTATGTAAAACCACATATTAATGATATCACCATGAGTTGTGGCAAGACGCAAGCCCAGCTCTGCTCAGTCAGTGCCGCTCACACATATTTTTTTTACAGTTTTGGACAAATTAAGAAAGTGGAGCAGCATTTTGCCAAAAGAGATGTCACAATGACCCAAAAAATCCAAAAGAACCAGCAAAAGAAAGGAGCTGCACAAGCAACCAGGGTAGGATGCCTGGGAAAAAAAAGTTTGCAAAGTTTTTAGGAAGAAAGGAAAAAGTTTCTGTGTAAAAGTTGCTAAGTATGGAGCTGGATAGTATGGGCACATTGATGGAGATATCGGCCCCCGGGGGTGTTTGCCCCCCTTAGACCATGCCGTGATCGTCCATAGCGTCTCTGTACTCAAGAGCACTGAAAACCCAAGAGCCTGGTAATGTCTGAAGAACAAGGCGAACAAACGCCTCTTCTAGGAGGTAAGAGCCCCTCTGAGGTTCGCGTGTAATCGGCGGCGCCGCGCAGCCATTATCATAATCTGAATCCCCCAAGTGACCATTGTGGTTTGTTGTGATGATCGATACTTTATAGCTGAAATCTGATACATTGTATCCATCCGCTGCCCAGAAAAATGATCAGCCAGAGTAGAAGTGAGAAACCTGAATTAAAAAAAAAACCTCTTGGTCCTACCCTCTATGGATAATGAGATGACTCTGCTGTCCCTGCCCTAGGCTGATAACCAGGTGACTGCTGACTTTGCCCTCTCAGGATTAGATGACTCTGCTGACCCTGTCCTCTATTAATAACGAGATGACTCTGTTGACCCTATCTTCTATTAATAACGAGATGACTCTGCTGACCCGATCTTCTATTAATAACGAGATGACTCTGCTGACCCGATCTTCTATTAATAACGAGATGACTCTGCTGATCCTATCCTCTAATAATAACGAGATGACTCTGCTGACCCTATCTTCTATTAATAACGAGATGACTCTGCTGACCCTATCTTCTATTAATAACGAGATGACTCTGCTGACCCGATCTTCTATTAATAACGAGATGACTCTGCTGACCCGATCTTCTATTAATAACGAGATGACTCTGCTGACCCGATCTTCTATTAATAACGAGATGACTCTGCTGATCCTATCCTCTAATAATAACGAGATGACTCTGCTGACCCTATCTTCTATTAATAACGAGATGACTCTGCTGACCCTGTCCTCTAATAATAACAAGATGACTCTACTGATCCTATCTTCTATTAATAACGAGATGACTCTGCTGACCCTATATTCTATTAATAACGAGATGACTCTGCTGACCCTGTCCTCTAATAATAACAAGATGACTCTGCTGATCCTATCTTCTATTAATAACGAGATGACTCTGCTGACCCTATCTTCTATTAATAACGAGATGACTCTGCTGACCCTATCTTCTATTAATAACGAGATGACTCTGCTGATCCTATCTTCTATTAATAACGAGATGACTCTGCTGACCCTATCTTCTATTAATAACGAGATGACTCTGCTGACCCTATCTTCTATTAATAACGAGATGACTCTGCCGACCCTATCTTCTGTTAATAACGAGATGACTCTGCCGATCCTATCTTCTATTAATAACGAGATGACTCTGCCGACCCTATCTTCTATTAATAACGAGATGACTCTGCGGACCCTATCTTCTATTAATAACGAGATGACTCTGCTGACCCGATCTTCTATTAATAACGAGATGACTCTGCTGACCCTATCTTCTATTAATAACGAGATGATTCTGCTGACCCTATCTTCTATTAATAACGAGATGACTCTGCTGACCCTATCTTCTATTAATAACGAGATGACTCTGCTGACCCTATCTTCTATTAATAACGAGATGACTCTGCTGACCCGATCTTCTATTAATAACGAGATGACTCTGCTGACCCTATCTTCTATTAATAACGAGATGACTCTGCTGATCCTATCTTCTATTAATAACGAGATGACTCTGCTGACCCTATCTTCTATTAATAACGAGATGACTCTGCTGACCCGATCTTCTATTAATAACGAGATGACTCTGCTGACCCTATCTTCTATTAATAACGAGATGATTCTGCTGATCCTATCTTCTATTAATAACGAGATGACTCTGCTGACCCTATCTTCTATTAATAACGAGATGACTCTGCTGACCCTATCTTCTATTAATAACGAGATGACTCTGCTGACCCGATCTTCTATTAATAACGAGATGACTCTGCTGACCCTATCTTCTATTAATAACGAGATGACTCTGCTGATCCTATCTTCTATTAATAACGAGATGACTCTGCTGACCCTATCTTCTATTAATAACGAGATGACTCTGCTGACCCGATCTTCTATTAATAACGAGATGACTCTGCTGACCCTATCTTCTATTAATAACGAGATGATTCTGCTGATCCTATCTTCTATTAATAACGAGATGACTCTGCTGACCCTATCTTCTATTAATAACGAGATGACTCTGCTGACCCTATCTTCTATTAATAACGAAATGACTCTGCTGACCCTATCTTCTATTAATAACGAAATGACTCTGCTGATCCTATCTTCTATTAATAACGAAATGACTCTGCTGATCCTATCTTCTATTAATAACGAGATGACTCTGCTGACCCGATCTTCTATTAATAAGATGGCTCTGCAGATCCTGCCCTCTGATATTAAAGGACTTTACTAACTCTATGATCTACTGATAAAATGACTGCTGCCCCTGCCCCCTGATGATTAGATGACTCTACTGAACCTGCCTTCTGATAATCAGGTGACCCTGTCTTCTACTGATAATGAGATGACTCTACTGACCCTATCTACTATATAATTGTCTAAGGGTCACTTTCGTCTGTCTGTCTGACACGCATATTCATTGGTCACGGCCTCTGTCTGTCATGGAAATCCAAGTCGCTGATTGGTCGTGGAAAAGCGCCCACGACCATTGCCATGACCAATCAGCAACGGGCACAGTCCGGCGGCAAAATGGCCGCTCTTTCCTCCCCGCAGTCAGTGCCCGCATACTCCCCTCCAGTCAGCCCTCACACAGGGTTAATGGCAGCGTTATCGGAGCGCAGTGTAACGCACTCCTGTAATGCAGCTATTAACCCTGTGTGACCAACTTTTTCCTATTGATGCTGCGTATGCAGCATCAATAGTAAAAAGATCTAATGCTATAAATAATAATAATTAAAAAAAAAGGTTATTCTCACCCTCCGACGTCGCCCAGTCTCCTTGGCAGTGCAAGCAGCAGGTTCCGGTTCCAAAGATGCTATGCGAGAAGGACCTGCCATGACGTCACGGTCATGTGACCGCGACGTCTTCACAGGTCCTGCACTCATACCAACCCTGGGATGGTAACCGCTCCATGCATTGCGATCTCGCGAGATTATGACGTAGCGGTCTCGCGAGACCGCAATGCACTCTTGAGACCGGAGCGCACGAGGAGCATCGGTGCGAAGCGGGGGCCAACGGAAGGTGAGTATATAACTTTTTTTTTTTATTCTTTTTTTAACAGGGATATGATGCCCACATTGCTATATACTACGTGGGCTGTGCAATATACTACATGGGCTGTGCAATATACTACGTGGGCTGTGCAATATACTATGTGGGCTGTGCAATATACTACGTGGGCTGTGCAATATACTGCATGGGCTACTGCGTGGGCTGTGCAATGTACTACTTGGGCTGTGCAATGTACTACATGGGCTGTGCAATGTACTACGTGGGCTGTGCAATATACTACGTGGGCTGTGCAATATACTGCGTGGGCTACTGCGTGGGCTGTGCAATGTACTACTTGGGCTGTGCAATGTACTACGTGGGCTGTGCAATATACTACGTGGGCTGTGCAATATACTACATGGGCTGTGCAATGTTCTACGTGGGCTGTGCAAAATACTACGTGGCTGTGCTATATACTACGTGGGCGTGCTATATACTACGTGGGCTGTGTTATACTCTACGTGGCCTGTGTTATACACTATGTGGCCTGTGTTATACACTACGTGGCCTGTGTTATATACTGCATGCGTGGGCTGTTATATGCTATGTGAGCTGTGTTATATGCTATGTGGGCTGTAATACACTCTGTGGGCTGTGCTATAAACTATGTGGGCTGTGCTATGTACTCCGTGGGCTGTGCTATATAATACGTGGCTGTGCTATGCTATATACTACGTGGCTGTGCTATATACTACGTGGCTGTGCAATATGCTACGTGGTTGTGCTATTTACTATGTGGGCTGTTATATACTACGTGGCTGTGGTATATACTACGTGGCCGGCCGCGAACAATCTGCGACAGGCGCTAATTGGTCGAGGCCGGCCGAATCCTGTGTATTCAATTTATTATTCTAAAATCTTCATAAATAAAAAACATACATATTCTAGAATACCCGATGCGTTGGAATCGGGCCACCATCTAGTGTTCTAATAATGAGATTACTCTGCTGACCCAGCCCTATGATTAGATGATTCTACTGACACTTTTTTCACTGACAAGATGACACTACTGACCCTGTTCTCTATTGATGATAGGATGAGTCTACTGACCCTTTCCTCTACTGATAATCAGATAACTCTGCTTACCCTGTCCTCTAATGATAATGAGATGACTCTGCTGACCCTGCCCGCTGATGATTATATGACTCTACAGACACTGCCTTCTGATGATTAGATTACTCTACTGACCATTTTTTCTACTGACAAGATAACACTACTGACCCTGTTCTCTATTGATGAGATGACCCTGCCCTCTAATGATAATCAGATAAATCTGCTTACCATGTCCTCTAATAATACTGAGATGACTCTACTGACCCTGTCCTCTAATGATGAGATGACTCTACTGACCCAGTCCTCTAATGATAATGAGATGACTATACTGACCCTGTTCTCTAATGATAATGAGAGGGATTTACCGATCCTGCCTTCTGATTATTCTACTAGCACCAACCTCTATTGATAATGAGATGACTCTACTAACCCTGCCCTCCGATGATTAGATGACTCTACTAACCCTGCCCTCTAATGATAAAGAGATGACTCTACTGACCCTACCCTCTGATTAGGTGGTGCTACTGATCCTGCCCTCCAATGATTAGATGACTTCACTGACCCTGTCCTCTAATGATTAGATTACTCTACTCACCCTGCCCTCCGATAATTAGATGACTCTACTAACCCTGCCCTCTAATGATAAAGAGATGACTCTACTCACCCTACCCTCTGATTAGGTGGTGCTACTGATCCTGCCCTCCAATGATTAGATGACTCCACTGACCCTGTCCTCTAATGATTAGATTACTCTACTCACCCTGCCCTCTGATAATTAGATGACTCTACTAACCCTGCCCTCTAATGATAATGAGATGACTCTACTGACCCTTCCCTCTGATTAGATGGCGCTACTGACCCCCTCCATTAGTTTGGTAGCTGGTGAGTGGCTGCCTCATCGGTTATGCTGCACCTGTGTTTCTATTTTAACCACATGGGTCCACTGCATCCTGTTAGTGCATTTGTTTGGAGGCCTAGGCAGGTAAGAACCTCTGCCGTGTTTTGCTGTTTTTTTCTAATTCTTGGAGGATCTCTAAATCCTCTTTTTGTGCTTTTGCGGTTTAGAGATGCTACTGATCCTGCCCTCCAATGATTAGATGACTCCACTGACCCTGTCCTCTAATGATTAGATTACTCTACTCACCCTGCCCTCCGATAATTAATGACTCTACTAATCCTGCCCTCTAATGATAATGAGATGACTCTACTGACCCTTCCCTCTGATTAGATGGCGCTACTGACCCTGCCCTCCAATGATTAGATGACTCCGCTGGCCCTGTCCTCTGATGATTAGATGACTACTCACCCTGCCCTCCAATAATTAGATGACTCTACTAACCCTGCCCTCTAATGATAATGAGATTACTTTACTGACCCTGCCCTCTGATGATTAGATGGAGCTACTGACTCTGCCCTCCAATGATTAGATTACTCCACTGACCCTGCCCTCTGATGAATAGATGACTCTACTGACCCTGCCCTCCGATGATTAGATGACTCTTCTGACCCTGCCCTCCGATGATTAGATGACTACTGACCCTGCCCTCCAATGATTAGATGACTCCACTGACCCTGTCCTCCAATGATTAGATGACTCCACTGACCCTGTCCTCTGAGGATTAGATGACTCTACTCACCCTGCGCTCCGATAATGAGATGACTCTACTATCCCTGCCCTCTAATGATAATGAGATGACACTACTGACCCTGCCCTCTGATGATTAGATGACTACTGACCCTGCCCTATGATGATTAGATGACTCTACTGACCCTGCCCTCTGATGATTAGATGACTACTGACCCTGTCCTCTGATGACTACTGACCCTGCCCTATGATGATTAGATGACTACTGACCCTGCCCTCTGATGATTAGATGACTACTGACCCTCCCCTCTGATGATTAGATGACTACTGACCCTGCCCTCTGATGATTAGATGACTACTTACCCTGCCCTCTGATGATTAGATGACTACTTACCCTGCCCTCTGATGACTAGATGACTACTGACCCTGCCCTATGATGATTAGATGACTACTGACCCTGCCCTCTGATGATTAGATGACTACTGACCCTGCCCTCTGATGATTAGATGACTACTGACCCTGCCCTATGATGATTAGATGACTACTGACCCTCCCCTCTGATGATTAGATGACTACTGACCCTGCCCTCTGATGATTAGATGACTACTTACCCTGCCCTCTGATGATTAGATGACTACTGACCCTGCCCTCTGATGACTAGATGACTACTGACCCTGCCCTATGATGATTAGATGACTACTGACCCTGCCCTCCAATGATTTTCATAGTGTTAGTGGATAAGCTTCTTGAAGCTAATCAAGCATTAATTAGGGACACGGGTAATATTAAAGGGCAGGAAAAGGACCCATATTAAATCTCAGAAGGTAATGATTATCCTTGTGAAGAGTCTTTCGAAAAATGCTGCTGAAAAAAAATCTGTCCAGCAAAAGATAATTGTGTCTCTTCTGCTACCTATAAGCGGCACTCACCAGATTTTTTTCCCCGCCACTCAAGAGTTTTTTTTTTTACCTCGACAGACCCATATGATCGTCTCTTAGGCCCGATGCCCGTCTGAGCCACCTCCTGACACCAGACATAGTGTTCTCCACAGCGATACAAACTTTTCAGGAATCTCCCACACACATAACATACATACGAGTCGTTAAAGAAAATATCACCCAGATCTAGAGTTTTCTCTCTGTTATATTATAACACTTTATACATTTGTTGCCAATATTCACAAGTATTTTTTTTTTATCATTTTGCCAAAAAGAAAACCAAAAACATCCTGGATAAACAAAAAAAAAAAAAAAAGAAAAGAAAAAGAAAAATCTGCCTAGAATTTCCAATGATGAGCCATTAGATGCCCCAACATAAACGCCAAAAACGTCCCTCCCGTGGCACGCAGGAACAAACAATATGAAATCCCAGAATGCATTGCTTGGACGCACATCTTGGAAGCTCTTGTTGGGGCCGCATTTTGTTTTTTCGATTTGCTCGTCGGCCTCCTGGTATGGATAGGTGAATGGGACAAACAGACGCCAGGACAAAGACACGCTTGGGGCAGGCCCAAAGATTTTTTTTTTCGTTTTTTTTTTTTTTTTTTTAGAAGTTGATGGGTATGATGAGAGGGCATTTGATGATTATTTCTAGGGGGGGCATTTTTTTTTTTGGAGGGGGATCACAAAAAAATGGACAACAGAAGCTTCATCATTTTGCTATCCTAAGCCCCTTCAATCTCCACACAGTGCAACTTACAAACATTAACAGGCCGCAAGGATTGAGTCCATTCCAATGTCAGCATAACGCAATGGGGAGACCGGACGGGCCCGGGGGGCTTGCAATCAGTGATAGGACCATGCAGACAGACAGCTAACAGTCAGACAATACTCAAGGCCCTTTGAACCCCTTCTTTTTTTTTTTCGTCGACAAAAGGGGCATAAGGGTCTGTATAATACCCACAAGAATGTCACAGACACTGGTGATGAATGAGAGGCATATGAAACTAGAAGGGACTGTGCATTGTCCCCCGCACGTATCGTAGATTTTCAAATTTTTAGGTGCTATTTGCATACTCTCCCTGCTGTTCCTGATATGGTGGGTACAACATCCAGTCGAGGGGGTTATGGTTCCCCAGAAGACTCCAAACCCAACTTGTCCACACATTTGGGGTAGAGGTGAAGCAGGTACAAATACTTATTATCCACCAAGTCTTAGATAGGTCCAGCTTGTTGGTCTTCAATAGAGAAGACCCTCCACTTCCCAGTAGGACATGTATTCTATTCATGTTGTAGAGGAGTTATTTTCTCACCATGGAGGAAATATTGGCATTGGTTTGAGAAAGAAAAACCCTCATGATCCACAAAGTCTTGGTTGTGTCCATCTTGTTGTTTTATGAAGATCCAGGAGAGTCTTAAATGGAGAAGACATTACCTAGTAGTAAGATATCTATTCTGTTCATGTTCTAGATGAGTTCGATGTCCAACTCGGTGACCAAAATAATACTTTACTGGAAGTATTGGCATTTGTTTGACCAAAAATACTCACGATCCACCAAGACTTGTATCCAGGTTGAAGGTCTTCAACGGACAGACTTTACTCAGTAGGGCATCTAATGAGTTCATTGTCCACCTCGGTGGCCAAAATAATACTTCACTGGAAATATTGGCATTGGTTTGACAAAAAAAACTCACAATCCACCAAGACATGGCTGTGTTCAGCTTGTTGTTTTATGATGGTCCAGAAGGGTCTTCAATGGAAAAGACCTTAGTAGGTCATCTATGCTGTTTATGTTCCAGATGAGTTCGATGCCCACCTCAGTGGCCAACTCAATACTCCACTAAAAGTATTAGCATTGATTTGACCAAAAAAACCTCATGATCCACCAACGGAGAGACCTTAATAGGGCATCTAATGAGTTCGATGTCCACCTCGGTGGCCAAAAGCAATACTCCACTAAAAGTATTGGCATTGGTTTGACCAAAAAAAACTCACGATCCACCATGACTTGGTTGTGTCCAGCTTGTTGTCTTATGACAGTCCAGGAGGGTCTTCAACGGAGAAGACCTTATTTAGTAGTAGGACATCTATCGTGTTCATGTTCTAGATGTGGCAGATGTCCACCTCGGTGGCCAAAATAACACTCCACTGGCGTTGGTTTGGTGAGGTGGTTGGGAGGGGGGTTCTTGTGCACAGTAACGGTGATGGAAACACAAGGTCAGGCAAGGGAGCTGACTCCTAACATTTAGGGTGGCTGGAGAAGATCCATCCATGACGAGGAATGAGGTACATTGGGCAACTACACTTAGGACTCCCAGATCTGAAGATGGTGCAAGGGATAAAATTGGCAAATTAAGGTCTTCTAAAACACTAATGAGTTTCATCTTGCTCGGCAATCACTGTCTTCTCACTTCGCCTCCTGTAAAAAATGATCCTTCTAATTATTTTTGTTTTCCTGAATTTTTTATCCGGAGTCAACGTTTCCTCCATCGGGAGCCACTCCAAGGTCTTTTTTTTTTAAAGTCACTGGTAAAATCTACCTCTCGCCGAAAGTCAATGATGCGTTGTTTCCAAAAATGCATAATTGGATCCCTCACAGTGTTGGATTCCATCTAAAAAAAAATATGTTATTTTTTGTGTGGTTTTTATTTTGACTGTTTTTGTATTTTGTTGTGATGTAATTTTTTAATTTTTTTTTTGTAAGATTCTTTCACTGCCCGTCTTGAGAATAATTTCCATAAATTCTTTTTTTTTTTTTTGTTCGTTCGTTTCTAATTTAGATTGTACGTAAGAGGGAGACTAACGTGAAAGACGCGACGGCGAGGAGGAGAGGCGATACCGTGTAGGTCACGCTGTGGTTGGAGGCAGAACCGGGTTCTGGAAGAGAGAAGGAGAAGAAGAAATAGATGAGGAATGTAACGGAAAAATAAAAATACACATTCAATACATTGGAGATAAAGCTGCGCCAGATTACGGAATGGAAGAAGTTGAATTCTAGTTCACTGAAGACGTCATTTTTGCCCGAAGGCTCGAATGGCCTTGAAAGCTTCGAGAAATCAAAAGGAGCCCAATTTGTATGATGTTTACAATAGAATTTGAGTCGCTGCAGCCTTGAAATGTTTCTGTTTAGATTTGGTGTTTTCTTCTATGGCAGATAACGCTGCAAAACAAGACTTTTTTTTTCCCCTCTCTACTTGCTTGTCTACTCTTAAAGGGAATGTTCACCTTTAAGTCGGGTCCCGAATTTGGCGCTAATTTATCACGTGATATTGTTTACATAGAATTTGGAGGAATTTAGTTCCTGCTTCAAAGTTCCAAAAACATCTGCATAGCTTTAAAGTTATTTAGGATTCTTGCAGTCACCACTAGATGGAGCATTTGAGCTAATTGCGTACAAGCCCCTATGCTCCTCCTAGTGGTGACCGCAGAAAGCCAGAGGGCTATCTTTTAGCTCTGATCATTATAAAGATGTATTAAAAAAAATTATGACCACAGGATTAATTGCCTTTAAGGAAATAAAGTTGCATCCAAGTATAATAACTTTCTGAAACTTTCTACAACCGAAGGAACCACTAGGGGGGAGCTTAGGAGCTAACGATACATCACTGTATAATAACTTTCTAAAATGTATAATACTACAGACAACACTAGGGGGAGCTTAGGAGCTAATTGCATACTGTTTTATTATGGAGGTCAATGTATACATGATGTAAGCTCCTATGCACCTCCTAGTGGTGGCCGCAGGAAGCCAGATGGTTATCGGATAGCTCTAGGTGAGTTCTGACCTTATAAAGATGTATTAAGAAATTACTAACTACAGAATATTTGACTCATTTAGACATTGCCTTTAAGGAAATAAAGATACATCACTATGTAATAACTTTCCAATATAACAGTCACCACTAGGGGGAGCTTAAGAGCTAACTGCATACTGTTTTGTTATTGAGGTCAATGTATAAAATGTAGTAAGCGCCATGGCTCCCCCTAGTGGTCGTCACAGGAAACCAGAGGGTTATTTCATTGGGCTATGTCTTTAAAGGGAATAATGTATTAGAGGAAAATGATCTCAGACCATTATAAAGAAGTATTACAAAAAACGAACGGCCACATAATATTTGACGCATTTAGGCATGACCTTTTAAGAAATAAAGCTTCATCATTTTAAAATGGGGAACTTTCCAAAACTATTTAATACTGCATACTTTTAGCTGTTTTATATTGTTTTTCTGATACAGTGCTCCAAATCTTCTCCATTGACAAAGTTTTGGAGTCCCTCAGCCACCACTAGGGGGAGCTGATGAGCTAATTGAATACTGTTTTATTACTGAGCACCTATGCTCCCCCTAGTGGCGGGAACAAGAAGCCAGAAGGTTATCTTGTTATTTTTGGACAGAGTTATTATTTGTGACCTAATGAAAAAACAAAAGCAAAACAAAAGTCAGAAAATCACTAAGGGGCGAAGTAAGAGCTTAAACAGATCTAGAGAAACAGAGGTTTTTCTTAAGATGATCCTTAAACATCTTGCTACATTTTGTGCATTTAAATCTTAATCCAATGCCAAAATTACTTTTTACTCTAAACAAAGACCAAAAAATTAAAGTGATAGCACCCGATCCAGAGAAATAGATACAGAAGAATGAAGATAGAAAATGATAAACTAGAGACACATAGATAAGAAATTGATACATTATTATAATCCCACATGTTTATTTTGTGTGTGTGTGTATTGGAGCAACACACAAAAAAAACAGGAAAAAAAAAAGGAAAATTAGACATAATTTCACACAAAACTCCCAAGATCGAGCTTTTTGGTAAAGCACATCATTCTATTGTTTACCAAAGATGGAATGAGGCCTAGAAATAAAAAAACACAGCGCCTAGAGTCATATATGGTGGAGGTTCAAAGATGTTTCGGGGATGTTTTGCTGCAAGGCATCATGAAATCTGAAGAGCACAATGGATTTTGGGTGGCAATGTACTGCCCAGCGTCAGAAAGCTCATACTTCAAGAATCCCCAAGAAATGGATGGGGATAAAAAGCTGGAGAGTTCCAAAGTGGCAGCAAGGTGTCCATAGGTGAGAGATCTTAAAATTACCGTTGGGAAAACGCGCCTTCACATATGAGAAAACCTGGAGCAGTATGCAAAAGAAAATTGGTCCAACAATTTCAGGGGTGCCAACACTTTTGGCCATGACTGTAGGTGTGGCGTACAGACAGATTATTAGGTAATCCTTGACGCTCGTGTGCTGCCGAGCAGCGCTCTCCATCTGCGGATCCTTCCTATTACGGATGTGTCTGTGATTCCATCTCTCTCGCCCTTTCTGGGGGATTCCGCCTCCCGAGCTCGGAGATGGATTCCTTCCTGATGGTAATCTCCGTCTCCGCAGATTTCCGTCTCGTCTCGGCGATTAGGACGACGTCTCACTTTTTCTTATTCTATCACCGACGGCGCGAAGAACAGAAAGTTTGATGAAAATCAAAAATGTAAAAAATTGACAAAGCAACTCCCACTGCAAATCATTACTCCGCCGTCAGGACGTAATGATGTAGACGCGCCGGGAAGGTAATGGATTATCGGGATCGCTGCTGGAAATGAGCCGTGACCGTTTTGTACTTTGTTTTTTACTGGATCTTAAAGGGGTGGTGTAAAATTCCAAAATTGCTAAAAGAGCGCCACCCTTGTGTATAGGCGGTGTTTGATATTGCAGCTCGGCCCTAGTCACTTCCATGAGTCTGATTACAAGGTTGGCGCTGCTTCTGGAAAATAAAAGCATTATTTCTATAGACTTTTTAGGGGGTTAGCATAAGTCTGGATATTTGACAATCTAGGGGGTATTATATGAGCATTATATAGGATTTTCTGTGGGCGCTATATGGCGGTATTATTTGGTGTCCTTATAACCGTATTTTATGGGGCTACATTTGTGCTCCTATTTTACACAACATTTGTTACCTGGGCACTATATTGGGGTATTATTTGATCATACCAGTGATTGGTGATAAAGTCCTTTGTTATCGGGGCACTGTATGGCGGTATTATTCGAGCCATGTATTGTACCATTGATTGGTGGTAAAGCCCTTTGTTATTTGGGCACTGTATGGCGGTATTATTTGAACCATGTATGATACTATTGATTGGTGATAAAGTCCTTTGTTATCTGGGCACTGTATGACGGTATTATTTGAACCATGTATGGTACTATTGATTGGTGATAAAGTCCTTTGTTATCTCGGCACTGTATGGCGTTATTTTTTGAGCCATGTATTGTACTATTGATTGGTGATAAAGTCCTTTGTTATTTGGGCACTGTATGGCGGTATTATTTGAGCCATGTATTGTAGTATTGATTGGTGATAAAGTCCTTTGTTATGTGGCAATGTGGGCACTGTATGGCGGTATTATTTGAGCCTTATTTCGTACTACTGATTTGCATTGTAGACGTTTCTATTATGACACTTTATGGCAGTATTACCTAGCCCCGGTTTTATACTATTAATGATTTGCAATGTAATGCGCTATATGGAAGTATTATTCAGCATCCTTTTGTGCTATTTATTTGGAATGTGGTCCTTTGTTATTGGTTGCACTGAATGGCAGCATTACTTGAACCCAATTTTGTACTATTGATGACTGACAATGTAAGCCTTTGCAATTTGGGAACTGTATGGCGGTATCACTTGGTCCTTTTATTTAAAACCATTGTTTAGCCATGAAGTCCATTCTTAATTAGGTACTTGTTATGCTAGGCAATTCAGTAACACAATGTACATAGCGATCAGAGCACACACAGTGATCTGACAATAACCCAAAATAATAGAACGAGCTCTGAGACGTGGAAACTCTGTAGACCGCAATCCCTAATCCTCTCCAAACACAACTAGAGGCAGCCGTGGATTGCGCCTAAAGCTCCCTATGCAACTCGGCACAGCCTGAGAAACTAACTAGCCTGAAGATAGAAAAATAAGCCTACCTTGCCTCAGAGAAATACCCCAAAGGAAAAGGCAGCCCCCCACATATAATGACTGTGAGTAAGATGAAAAGACAAACGTAGGGATGAAATAGATTCAGCAAAGTGAGGCCCGATATTCTAGACAGAACGAGGATAGGAAAGATAACTTTGCGGTCTACACAAAACCCTAAAGAAAACCACGCAAAGGGGGCAAAAAGACCCTCCGTACCGAACTAACGGCACGGAGGTACACCCTTTGCGTCCCAGAGCTTCCAGCAAAACAAATAGACAAGCTGGACAGAAAAAACAGCAACAAATAGCAAAGAAGCACTTAGCTATGCAGAGCAGCAGGCCACAGGAATGATCCAGAGAAACACAAGTCCAACACTGGAACATTGACAGGAAGCATGGATCAAAGCATCAGGTGGAGTTAAGTAGAGAAGCAGCTAACGACCTCACCAGATCACCTGAGGGAGGAAACTCAGAAGCCGCAGTACCACTTTCCTCCACAAACGGAAGCTCCCAGAGAGAATCAGCCGAAGTACCACTTGTGACCACAGGAGTGAACTCTGCCACAGAATTCACAACAGTACCCCCCCCTTGAGGAGGGGTCACCGAACCCTCACCAGAGCCCCCAGGCCGACCAGGATGAGCCACATGAAAGGCACGAACAAGATCGGGAGCATGGACATCAGAGGCAAAAACCCAGGAATTATCTTCCTGAGCATAACCCTTCCATTTAACCAGATACTGGAGTTTCCGTCTTGAAACACGAGAATCCAAAATCTTCTCCACAATATACTCCAATTCCCCCTCCACCAAAACCGGGGCAGGAGGCTCAACAGATGGGACCATAGGTGCCACGTATCTCCGCAACAATGACCTATGGAATACGTTATGTATGGAAAAAGAATCTGGAAGGGTCAGACGAAAAGACACAGGATTAAGAACCTCAGAAATCCTATACGGACCAATAAAACGAGGTTTAAACTTAGGAGAGGAAACCTTCATAGGAATATGACGAGAAGATAACCAAGCCAGATCCCCAACACGAAGTCGGGGACCCACACGGCGTCTGCGATTAGCGAAAAGTTGAGCCTTCTCCTGGGACAAGGTCAAATTGTCCACTACCTGAGTCCAAATCTGCTGCAACCTGTCCACCACAGTATCCACACCAGGACAGTCCGAAGACTCAACCTGTCCTGAAGAGAAACGAGGATGGAACCCAGAATTGCAGAAAAACGGCGAAACCAAGGTAGCCGAGCTGGCCCGATTATTAAGGGCGAACTCAGCCAAAGGCAAAAAGGACAACCAGTCATCCTGATCAGCAGAAACAATGCATCTCAGATATGTTTCCAAGGTCTGATTGGTTCGTTCGGTCTGGCCATTAGTCTGAGGATGGAAAGCCGAGGAAAAAGACAAGTCAATGCCCATCCTACCACAAAAGGCTCGCCAAAACCTCGAAACAAACTGGGAACCTCTGTCAGAAACGATATTCTCTGGAATGCCATGCAAACGAACCACATGCTGGAAGAATAAAGGCACCAAATCAGAAGAGGAAGGCAATTTAGACAAGGGTACCAGATGGACCATCTTAGAAAAGCGATCACAGACCACCCAAATGACTGACATCCTTTGAGAAACGGGAAGGTCAGAAATAAAATCCATAGAGATATGTGTCCAAGGCCTCTTCGGGACCGGCAAGGGCAAAAGCAACCCACTGGCACGAGAACAGCAGGGCTTAGCCCGAGCACAAATCCCACAGGACTGCACAAAAGTACGAACATCCCGCGACAGAGAGGGCCACCAAAAGGATCTAGCCACTAACTCTCTGGTACCAAAGATTCCAGGATGACCAGCCAACACCGAACAATGAAGTTCAGAGATAACTCTATTCGTCCACCTATCAGGGACAAACAGTTTCTCCGCTGGGCAACGATCAGGTTTATTAGCCTGAAATTTTTGCAGCACCCGCCGCAAATCAGGGGAGATGGCAGACACAATTACTCCCTCTTTGAGGATACCGCCGGCTCAGATAAACCCGGAGAGTCGGGCACAAAACTCCTAGACAGAGCATCCGCCTTCACATTTTTAGAGCCCGGAAGGTACGAAATCACAAAGTCAAAACGGGCAAAAAACAACGACCAACGAGCTTGTCTAGGATTCAAGCGCTTGGCAGACTCGAGATAAGTCAAGTTCTTATGATCAGTCAAGACTACCACGCGATGCTTAGCTCCTTCAAGCCAATGACGCCACTCCTCGAATGCCCACTTCATGGCCAGCAACTCTCGGTTGCCCACATCATAATTTCGCTCAGCAGGCGAAAACTTCCTGGAAAAGAAAGCGCATGGTTTCATCACTGAGCAACCAGAACCTCTCTGTGACAAAACAGCCCCTGCTCCAATCTCAGAAGCATCAACCTCGACCTGGAACGGAAGAGAAACATCTGGTTGACACAACACAGGGGCAGAAGAAAAACGACGCTTCAACTCTTGAAAAGCTTCCACAGCAGCAGAAGACCAATTGACCAAATCAGCACCCTTCTTGGTCAAATCGGTCAATGGTTTGGCAACACTAGAAAAATTGCAGATGAAGCGACGATAAAAATTAGCAAAGCCCAGGAACTTTTGCAGACTTTTCAGAGATGTCGGCTGAGTCCAATCATGGATGGCTTGGACCTTAACCGGATCCATCTCGATAGTAGAAGGGGAAAAGATGAACCCCAAAAATGAAACCTTCTGCACACCAAAGAGACACTTTGATCCCTTCACAAACAAAGAATTAGCACGCAGGACCTGAAAAACCGTTCTGACCTGCTTCACATGAGACTCCCAATCATCCGAGAAGATCAAAATGTCATCCAAGTACACAATCAGGAATTTATCCAGGTACTCACGGAAGATGTCATGCATAAAGGATTGAAACACTGATGGAGCATTGGCAAGTCCGAACGGCATCACTAGATACTCAAAATGACCCTCGGGCGTATTAAATGCAGTTTTCCATTCATCGCCTTGCCTGATTCTCACCAGATTATACGCACCACGAAGATCTATCTTAGTGAACCAACTAGCCCCCTTAATCCGAGCAAACAAATCAGATAACAATGGCAAGGGGTACTGAAATTTAACAGTGATCTTATTAAGAAGGCGGTAATCTATACACGGTCTCAGCGAACCATCCTTCTTGGCCACAAAAAAGAACCCTGCTCCCAATGGCGACGACGACGGGCGAATATGCCCCTTCTCCAGGGATTCCTTCACATAACTGCGCATAGCGGTGTGGTCAGGCATGGATAAATTAAACAGTCGACCTTTTGGGAATTTACTACCAGGAATCAAATCGACAGCACAATCACAATCCCTATGCGGAGGCAGGGCATCGGACTTGGGCTCATCAAATACATCCCGGTAATCAGACAAGAACTCTGGAACCTCAGAAGGGGTGGATGACGAAATTGACAGAAATGGAACATCACCATGTACCCCCTGACAACCCCAGCTGGACACCAACATGGAATTCCAATCCAATACTGGATTATGGGCTTGTAGCCATGGCAACCCCAACACGACCACATCATGCAGATTATGCAACACCAGAAAGCGAATATCCTCCTGATGTGCAGGAGCCATGCACATGGTCAGCTGGGTCCAGTATTGAGGCTTATTCTTGGCCAAAGGTGTAGCATCAATTCCTCTCAATGGAATAGGACACTGCAAGGGCTCCAATAAAAACCCACAACGTTTAGCATAATCCAAGTCCATCAAATTCAGGGCAGCGCCTGAATCCACAAACGCCATGACAGAATACGACAACAAGGAGCATATCAAGGTAACGGACAGAAGAAATTTTGACTGTACAGTACCAATGGTAGCAGACCTAGCGAACCGCTTAGTGCGCTTAGGACAATCAGAGATAACATGAGTGGAATCACCACAGTAGAAACACAGACCATTCAGACGTCTATGTTCTTGCCGTTCAACTCTGGTCATAGTCCTATCGCACTGCATAGGCTCAGGTTTAATCTCAGGTAATCCCGCCAAATGGTACACAGATTTACGCTCACGCAAGCGTCGACCGATCTGAATGGCCAAAGACATAGACTCATTCAAACCAGCGGGCATAGGAAATCCCACCATGACATCCTTAATGGCTTCAGAGAGACCCTTTCTGAAAATAGCTGCAAGCGCAGATTCATTCCATTGAGTGAGCACGGACCATTTTCTAAATTTCTGGCAATATAGCTCTATCTCATCCTGAGCCTGACAAAGAGCCAGCAAATTTTTTTCTGCCTGATCTACTGAATTAGGCTCATCGTACAGCAATCCAAGCGCCAGGAAAAACGCATCGATATCACTCAATGCAGGATCTCCTGGCGCAAGAGAAAATGCCCAGTCCTGAGGGTCGCCGCGCAAAAAAGAAATGACGATCCTAACCTGTTGCGCTGGGTCACCAGAGGAACGAGGTTTCAAAGCCAGAAACAGTTTACAATTATTCTTGAAACTCAGAAATTTAGTTCTATCTCCAAAAAACAAATCTGGAATAGGAATTCTCGGTTCTAACAAAGAATTCTGAACCACAAAATTTTGAATATCTTGAACTCTTGCCGTGAGCTGATCTACACATGAAGACAGACCTTTAATGTCCATTGCTACACCTGTGTCCTGAACCACCCAAATGTCTAGGGGAAAAAAAAGACAAATCACAGTGCAAAGGAAAAAAAATGGTCTCAGAACTTCTTTTTTCCCTCTATTGAGAATCATTAGTACTTTTGGCTTCCTGTACTGTTATGCTAGGCAATTCAGTACCACAATGGACATAGCGGTCAGAGCACATACAGTGATCTGACAATAACCCAAAATAATAGAACGAGCTCTGAGACGTGGAAACTCTGCAGACCGCAATTCCTGATCCTCTCCAAACACAACTAGAGGCAGCTGTGGATTGCGCCTAACGCTCCCTATGCAACTCGGCACAGCCTGAGAAACTAACTAGCCTGAAGATAGAAAAATAAGCCTACCTTGCCTCAGAGAAATACCCCAAAGGAAAAGGCAGCCCCCCACATATAATGACTGTGAGTAAGATGAAAAGACAAACGTAGGGATGAAATAGATTCAGCAAAGTGAGGCCCGATATTCTAGACAGAACGAGGATAGGAAAGATAACTTTGCGGTCTACACAAAACCCTAAAGAAAACCACGCAAAGGGGGCAAAAAGACCCTCCGTACCGAACTAACGGCATGGAGGTACACCCTTTGCGTCCCAGAGCTTCCAGCAAAACAAATAGACAAGCTGGACAGAAAAAAACAGCAACAAATAGCAAAGAAGCACTTAGCTATGCAGAGCAGCAGGCCACAGGAATGATCCAGAGAAACACAAGTCCAACACTGGAACATTGACAGGAAGCATGGATCAAAGCATCAGGTGGAGTTAAGTAGAGAAGCAGCTAACGACCTCACCAGATCACCTGAGGGAGGAAACTCAGAAGCCGCAGTACCACTTTCCTCCACAAACGGAAGCTCCCAGAGAGAATCAGCCGAAGTACCACTTGTGACCACAGGAGTGAACTCTGCCACAGAATTCACAACAGGTACTATTTGGCGGTATTATTGGGTTTCATTTGTGCTGTTGGTTTTTACTTCATTCATAGTTCTGCACTGTATTTTGGAGCACTCTTTAATGTTATAGACTGACAATATAGTCTTATTACTTTGGCACTGTATGACCATATTATTTAAGCCTTCTTTTCTACAATTGATTGGAAATGTGGTCTTTTGTTATTAGTTGCGTTATATGCCAGTTTTATTCATTTGATTCTCTTTTGCACTATTAATGATTGGCAATATAATCCTTTGCAATTTTGGTACAGTATGGCGGTATTGTTTAAACCCCCTTTTATATTATTGATTATTGGTAGTATAGTGTTTCCTTATTTGGTTACTGTATGGCGGTATTACTTGGTGTCCAATTGATGTTATAATTGGATTTCTTTAATGTTTTATTTGGGCATGGTATAGTGGTATATTTGAGTCCTCTTTTCTACTATTTTTATTGACCATGTAGTCTGTCTTATTATTAGGGCACTGTGTGACAGTATTATTAGAGCCTTGGAAATGCACTGCACTGTATCATGGCAATATTACTTGGAGCCTCTTTTGTAAGTAAATTGTTTTCTGGGCACAATATGAAGGCATTATTACACTTTATGTTACTTTTAGCATTATTTGGACACTGGGACACTTTACGGCATTAGTGGTGCACTATATGCGGTATTACGTAGCTGCCCTATGAACTTTTCTATTAGGAAGTATGAGGAAATCCCTAACAATTAGTTTAAATGGAAAAGTCCAATTTTTCCCCCCCAGTTTTTGCCTTAGTCTTGTTTGCGGCACACGACTCCTATCATACGTGTTCTATAGATGGAGAGGCGAGAGCTGATGGAAGAAATGGTCCTCGCGCCACTTTAGAAGAAGAAAACTTTGCGAGAAAGAATGGAATTCTCGGAGATGATAGAAATGCATTATGTGTATCACGCTGTGGGTTGCGTACTCTGTAGGTATTTTAGATTATTTTTTTTTTACTTTTGTTTTGCATTTAAAAAAAAAAAAAAAAAAGATTCAGCACACTAAAGGAAAATTATACAGTCAACTCTTCCCTATAAATCAACCAAAAATGGATGAAGCGGAAAAGAGCTTTGTTCTAATGACTGGGGGCTTCAAAAACCAAGAGAAGAATGGAGAACTTTTTAAATGGCATCCCTCCCAAAAAATACATTTTTTAATTTTCATGTTTTTGGAAAGTAGGGTGGGAACAAACATTGCCCCCATGATAGTTCCCAAATATTTTCCAGCCTCTTCATAATCATCCACTTGGACAGTAGTCCTCCTCAACCTGTGACTCATTCTTCTCAGAGGGAGTTGTAGCCGGATAGTCACAGTTTGGAAATCATTCTTCTAGGGAATGGATCCAAGAAGATTTACGAGCCCAGGGAAGTTGACCGAAAAGTCAACGTCTTTATCCAGAACTCATGAATTTAGGTGTTTAGGGAAGATTGACTCAAGGACTTTGATTTCCTAGACTTTTTATTTCTTATTTTTGAGGGACTTGCTCTTTAAACCTCAGTAAATGCTGCTAATGATCTACTTTGTTGCGTTCGGCAGGAGGAATTTGGACGGTAATAGAAAAGCCGCAGAGCATCGTGTCCAACCTCTCTTGATACGGAGGCAGGGAGCCACATTGTAGGTGTTTGGCAGAAGTCCCGGTGTATACACGAGTGCCAAGACACCGCTAAATGATGGAAATGATGGAGGTCCCATGGGAGGAACCCTATGAAACTGTTATTATTTGGAAAACAATAGTAATTTGTGCTAGAACACCCTGTAATGGAAACTGCAGCGGAATTTCACAGCCAGCACAGATGCCGGTCTTAGAATTTCAGTTCCAGGGAACAACGCCCATCCGATCCCCATTGCCATGATCTGCGCTCGTCAACACCTAATCCAGCAAATTCTAAGAAAATGAAGAAATTTAGGTCTAAAGGTCTAAGGACTCCAACGTGGATTTGTGGTCATCAACATCTAATCCAGCAAATTCTAGAAAAAAAATGAACAAATTTAAGTCTAAAGGTCTAAGGACTCCAACGTGGATTTGTGGTCATGAACATCTAAATCCAGCAAATTCTAGGAAAAATGAACAAATTTAGGTCTAAAAGGTCTAAGGACTCCAACATGGATTTGTGGTCATCAACATCTAATCCAGCAAATTCTAGGAAAAATGAACAAATTTAGGTCTAAAAGTCTAAGGACTCCAACGTGGATTTGTGGTCATCAACATCTAATCCAGCAAATTCTAGGAAAAAATGAACAAATTTAGGTCTAAAGGTCTAAGGACTCCAACGTGGATTTGTGGTCATCAACATCTAATCCAGCAAATTCTAGGAAAAATGAACAAATTTAGGTCTAAAAGGTCTAAGGACTCCAACGTGGATTTGTGGTCATCAACATCTAATCCAGCAAATTCTAGGAAAAAATGAACAAATTTAGGTCTAAAGGTCTAAGGACTCCAACGTGGATTTGTGGTCATGAACATCTAATCTAGCAAATTCTAGGAAAAATGAACAAATTTGGGTCTAAAAGGTCTAAGACCTCCACTATGGATCTGTAGTTGTTAACATCTGATACAACAAAATCAAGGAAAAATGAAGAAATTTAGGTCTAAGGACCCCAACATGGATCTGTGGTCATCAACATCTAATCCAGCAAATTCTAGAAAAAATGAACAAATTTAGATCTAAGGATGCCAACATGGATATGGGTTCATCAACATCTAATCCAGCAAATTCTAGGAAAAATGAAAAAATTTAGGTCTAAAAGGTCTAAGACCTCAAAAGTGGATCTGTAGTTGTCAACATCTGATCCAGCAAATTCAAGGAAAAATGAAGAAATTTAGGTCTAAGGACTCCAACGTGGATCTGTGGTTGTCAACATCTAATCCAGCAAATGCGAGGAAAAATGAAGAAATTTAGGGCTAAAGGTCTTAAGGACTCCAAAGTGGATGTGTGATCATCAACATCTAATCCAGCAAATTCTAAGGAAAATGAAGAAATTTAGGTTTAATAAGGACGCCAACGAGGAAGGAGGTTTTTCTGCTAGATTGGTTGGTGAAACATCCTTAGGAGGTCTTCTGCAGACCATGTCCATGCATGGATCTTACCAACATCTTTCCATTCTGTAACAGATGGATTAATTAGAAAATCTAGTGTTGAATCAATTGTTGATTAATCATTTTAGTGGTTGGCTGAGTTTATTGTTCCCTATATATGGCCACATACTAAGAAAAGACCGTTTCTATGCCAAGGCTCCAACAAAGCCAATTCATCTAAACATTGGTCTGTAGGGGAAATCTGAAAATTATGCAAACTCAGGAAGAGAAGACATAGGTGGCATAGAACCCAGGATCTCAACGCTACAAGCAACGCAGTGACCATTTCCATAACTTCCTTCTATTATGACAAATATTGAGGCAATGTTGTGACATGCGCCGTAGGATGGGCATTCTAGGTAGGGACTTCAAGCCATGAAGTCCTGGGACATTTCTGTGCATGAGCGTTGCAAGGTTGTGGCGACGTCGAGACATAAGTTCAGATGGAAGTCTTGACTTAGCGTGAAGATGCTCAGGGTTTTAACATGTGGCGGTGGTAAGAAGAGCCGGCATGGACCATGGGGGACAGTGGTGAGGTCAGTAGAAATTACTTTTCCCTTTTTTACCTTCATCTTACTTTCATTACGCCCGGAGGTCTCTTCAAACCTCATAGCAAAAGAGGAAACATTCAGTTCACGGAGAATAAATTATCTGCAAATCCAAATTTCCCGGTAAAATTTGTACGATTTGTCGAATTCGAATCTCGTCAGATTCGCTCATCTCTACTCTATACCCAATTTCATAAAGAACCCACCTGTATAATATTTGGAATTTCTGATATGTACCAGAAAATTTTTGTAACAAATTTGGGACGTAAAGTCAATGTTCCGAAATAAGACAAAGAATCCAGAAATCTTCTTAGAGGATTCCGATGGATTAAAACCAAAGTGGTTTTGACATCCAAAAATCCAATTTAAGAACCCAAAAATTAAATGATTCCAATAAACAATAGCCCGTTGGACAAACCCAGATTATTTGCTCTCACTTTACCGGGGAGCATATAAAAGCTCTTTAATAATGACTGTGTGTTTGGCAGTTAAACAAAGCGCTAAAGAAGCGTCACAATCCAATAAAACGTCTCGAACTGGGGAGAGATAAAGGAACCTTTCAGTTAAATCGGAAGAGGAAAACAACGGCAAAAAGTCTAAAGCGGATTGGCAGGAGGAGGGGGGGCGAAATCTGATTAAAGCTTTGAAGCATGCACTTGGGCTGATAGATATTCCCTTGAAAGCTGCTGTCTTGATGAAGAAGCCGGTTTGTTTTCTTCAACACAAGGTAATTAAGGAAGTGATTATTAAAGTCATAGAAACGTGGGACTCAACCCCCAAAGGTGCAAGCGGCTTTGAAAGATGAATATCTCACTTTCGCTCAAGATATTTTCCACTTTCTTCAACACAGCAGGAACAAAACAAAAAAGAACGCATAAAAAAACAAAAATCAAAAACGGTAAAAGATGAGACAAAATGTTTATAAAGTCTTGGCTGGTTTCAGGTGCGACGACGTCAAGCTCCATGGTGGCCGCGACAGCAATTCTAGAGCAACGAAAATGCGGATTGACAATCCACCACAACAAGCCTCGGAGGCAAGAGTGAAGAGGTCTAAAGATTGAAGACTCGTTGGCACAGGCAACATTGTGTCAAAAACATTCGGAGCTCGTTGCGAGGCTGTCAGGAGCTCGTTCTCCGCGTCTGCCCTGGGAGCCGAACAGATCAGGCTGTTCAGACAAGATAGAGCTCTACATTTTATGGGTTTTTTTTGTAGTGTTATAATCTGAAGAGGCAAGAAGAAACTCAAAAATAAATTGGATGAAATTACAAAAAAAAAGAAAAATTTAAAAAGTTTCGAAAACGGAGAGCCAACTAAATGAAGAACGTAAAACCAAAGAAAGGTCAACATATGGGGGCAGACCGGGCAGCTGGGGACTTCAAAAGAGTACGCCCATAAGAAGAAAAAGATGGCGATGAAACCCACCATGAAATTCCAGGGTAATGAGGTTGTTTGCCGGGACGATGGTATTACTATGCAGATTTCTACCATGTGGAAGTTCTCCGAAAATGAATTTCTTATCTGGAAAGTGCAGGTCACTTTATAAATAAATTACCTACGAGAAGACTATAAAACTGGGGCTCAGTGGACGAGGCGTCCTCCAAGAATTCTACAGGAAAATATTTAATTGTATAATGTAAAATATATATCAATCATTCACTAAAATATACTTCGTGATTGTGGAAGTCGTCACATACCGACCCCCATAGGGGCAGTATTATAGTAGTTATATTCTTGTACATAGGGGCAGTATTATAGTAGTTATATTCTTGTACATAGGGGCAGTATTATAGTAGTTATATTCTTGTACATAGGAGCAGTATTATAGTAGTTATATTCTTGTATATAGGAGCAGTATTATAGTAGTTATATTCTTGTACATAGGAGCAGTATTATAGTAGTTATATTCTTGTACATAGGAGGCAGTATTATAGTAGTTATATTCTTGTACCTAGGGGCAGTATTATAGTAGTTATATTCTTGTACATAGGGGCAATATTATAGTAGTTATATTCTTGTACATAGGGGCAGTATTATAGTAGTTATATTCTTGTACATAGGAGCAGTATTATAGTAGTTATATTCTTGTACATAGGGGCAGTATTATAGTAATTATATTCTTGTACATACGGGCAGTATTATAGTAGTTATATTCTTGTACATAGGAGCAGTATTATAGTAGTTATATTCTTGTACATAGGGGCAGTATTATAGTAGTTATATTCTTGTACATAGGGGCAGTATTATAGTAGTTATATTCTTGTACATAGGAGCAGTATTATAGTAGTTATATTCTTGTATATAGGAGCAGTATTATAGTAGTTATATTCTTGTACATAGGGGGGAAGTATTATAGTAGTATATTCTTGTACATTGGGGCAGTATTATAGTAGTTATATTCTTGCACATAGGGAGCAGTATTATAGTAGTTATATTCTTGTATATAGGAGCAGTATTATAGTAGCTATATTCTTGTACATAGGGGTAGTATTATAGTAGTATATTCTTGTACATAGGAGCAGTATTATAGTAGTTATATTCTTGTACATAGGGGGGAAGTATTATAGTAGTTATATTCTTGTACATTGGGGCAGTATTATAGTAGTTATATTCTTGTACATAGGAGCAGTATTATAGTAGTTATATTCTTGTACATAGGGGCAGTATTATAGTAGTTATATTCTTGTACATAGGGTCAGTATTATAGTAGTTATATTCTTGTACATAGGAGCAGTATTATAGTAGTTATATTCTTGTACATAGGAGCAGTATTATAGTAGTTTTATTCTTGTACATAGGGGGCAGTATTATAGTAGTTATATTCTTGTACATAGGAGCAGTATTATAGTAGTTATATTCTTGTACATAGGAGCAGTATTATAGTAGTTATATTCTTGTACATAGGAGCAGTATTATAGTAGTCATAGTCTTGTACATAGGAGCAGTATTATAGTAGTTATATTCTTGTACATAGGAGCAGTATTATAGTAGTTATATTCTTGTACATAGGAGCAGTATTATAGTAGTTATATTCTTGTACATAGGGGCAGTATTATAGTAGATTTATTCTTGTACATAGGAGCTGTATTATAGTAGTTATATTCTTGTACATAGGGGCAGTATTATAGTAGTTATATTCTTGTACATAGGAGCAGTATTATAGTAGTTATATTCTTGTACATAGGAGCTGTATTATAGTAGTTATATTCTTGTACATAGGAGCAGTATTATAGTAGTTATATTCTTGTACATAGGGGCAGTATTATAGTAGATATATTCTTGTACATATGGGCAGTATTATAGTAGTTATTCTCTTGTACATATGGGCAGTATTATAGTAGTCATATTCTTGTACATAGGGGCAGTATTATAGTAGTTATACTCTTGTACATAGGGGCAGTATTATAGTAGTTATACTCTTGTACATAGGAGCAGTATTATAGTAGTTATATTCTTGTACATAGGGGCAGTATTATAGTAGTTATATTCTTGTACATAGGAGCAGTATTATACAGTAGTTATATTCTTGTACATAGGAGCAGTATTATAGTAGTTATATTCTTGTACATAGGGGCAGTATTATAGTAGTTATATTCTTGTACATAGGAGCAGTATTATACAGTAGTTATATTCTTGTACATAGGAGCAGTATTATACAGTAGTAGTTATGTTCTTGTACATAGGGGCAGTACTATAGTAGTTATATTCTTGTACATAGCAGCAGTATTATAGTAGTTATATTCTTGTACATAGGAGCAGTATTATAGTAGTTATATTCTTGTGCATAGGAGCAGTATTATAGTAGTTATATTCTTGTACATAGGAGCAGTATTATAGTAGTTATATTCTTGTGCATAGGAGCAGTATTATAGTAGTTATATTCTTGTACATAGGGGCAGTATTATAAAAATTATATTCTTGTACATGGGGGCAGTATTATAGTAGTTATATTCTTGTACATAGGAGCAGTATTATAGTAGTTATATTCTTGTACATAGGAGCAGTATTATAGTAGTTATATTCTTGTACATAGGAGCAGTATTATAGTAGTTATATTCTTGTACATAGGAGCAGTATTATAGTAGTTATATTCTTGTACATAGGGGCTGTATTATAGTAGTTATATTCTTGTACATAGGGGCAGTATTATAGTAGTTATTCTCTTGTACATAGGGGCAGTATTATAGTAGTCATATTCTTGTACATAGGGGCAGTATTATAGTAGTTATACTCTTGTACATAGGGGCAGTATTATAGTAGTTATATTCTTGTACATAGGGGCAGTATTATAGTAGTTATTCTCTTGTACATAGGGGCAGTATTATAGTAGTTATACTCTTGTACATAGGGGCAGTATTATAGTAGTTATACTCTTGTACATATGAGCAGTATTATAGTAGATATATTCTTGTACATAGGGGCAGTATTATAGTAGTTATTCTCTTGTACATAGGGGCAGTATTATAGTAGTCATATTCTTGTACATAGGGGCAGTATTATAGTAGTTATACTCTTGTACATAGGGGCAGTATTATAGTAGTTATACTCTTGTACATAGGAGCAGTATTATAGTAGTTATATTCTTGTACATAGGGGCAGTATTATAGTAGTTATTCTCTTGTACATAGGGGCAGTATTATAGTAGTCATATTCTTGTACATAGGGGCAGTATTATAGTAGTTATACTCTTGTACATAGGGGCAGTATTATAGTAGTTATATTCTTGTACATAGGGGCAGTATTATAGTAGTTATTCTCTTGTACATAGGGGCAGTATTATAGTAGTCATATTCTTGTACATAGGGGCAGTATTATAGTAGTTATACTCTTGTACATAGGGGCAGTATTATAGTAGTTATACTCTTGTACATAGGAGCAGTATTATAGTAGTTATATTCTTGTACATAGGGGCAGTATTATAGTAGTTACTGTATATTCTTGTACATAGGAGCAGTATTATACAGTAGTTATATTCTTGTACATAGGAGCAGTATTATAGTAGTTATATTCTTGTACATAGGGGCAGTATTATAGTAGTTATATTCTTGTACATAGGAGCAGTATTATAGTAGTTATATTCTTGTACATAGGAGCAGTATTATACAGTAGTTATATTCTTGTACATAGGGGCAGTACTATAGTAGTTATATTCTTGTACATAGCAGCAGTATTATATTAGTTATATTCTTGTACATAGGAGCAGTATTATAGTAGTTATATTCTTGTGCATAGGAGCAGTATTATAGTAGTTATATTCTTGTACATAGGGGCAGTATTATAGTAGTTATATTCTTGTACATAGGGGCAGTATTATAAAAATTATATTCTTGTACATGGGGGCAGTATTATAGTAGTTATATTCTTGTACATAGGAGCAGTATTATAGTAGTTATATTCTTGTACATAGGAGCAGTATTATAGTAGTTATATTCTTGTACATAGGGGCAGTATTATAGTAGTTATATTCTTGTATATATGGGCAGTATTATAGTAGTTATATTCTTGTACATAGGGGGCAGTATTATAGTAGTTAAATTGTTGTACATAGAGGCAGTTTTATAGAAGTTATACTCTTTTACATAGGGGGCAGTATTATAGTAGTTATATCCTTGTACGTAGGAGCAGTATTATAGTAGTTATCTTCCTGTACATAGGTGCAGTATTATAGTATTTATATTCTTGTACATAGGGGGCAGTATTATAGTAGTTATATCCTTGTATATAGGGGCAGTATTATAGTAGTTATCATCTTGAACATAGGGGCAGTATTATAGTAGTTATATTCTTATACATAGGGGCAGTATTATTTGTAGTTATATTCTTATACATAGGGGCAGTATTAATGGCACAATTATTTTCGACCCTTTTAATACTTCGTGGCTTCTTTGTGGCTTTGTCACTATAAAGAACATGAAGTACATGAACTCCAAGGAGCTGTCGGCCAAGGCACTATTTCGGTATCACAGAGCAATAACATGGCTCATTTATTTTTAATGTGTGTGTATTGGAGGTCATCAGAACTGTCATAACAAGAGATTACAAAATATGAACAAGGCTTTCTTCTGAAGATAACGTTGATCACCAGGAAGGAGGTTAGAGAGAATCTGATATCCTCAAGAGTACTTAAGCTAAATTACTTTTCTTGGACTGGACCAGTAATGTCCACTGGAAATCAACAAAGAGGTTGGCTGATTTCCATTATGATCTCATAAGAATTTATCAAAGCATCCACCTAAAATCATAACTAACAGTTGTATGGCCGCCATCCCTAATTTCATAGATGTGCTCATGAAGCCATTTGCTTGGTTACTTAAAAGTGATGGGTCAAAGCCTGTGCCAAAAGAGAAAGAGCTAATGTATGGGCAGACTATAAGATAGTAGTTGTGCATGACTACCAGGTGACTAAGAACTTCCGTTCGGGAACTACAAGACCTAGAACTCCTGAATGGGCACCACAAGACCTAGAACGCTAGTATGGACACAACCAAACTGAGAACTCCTGTATGGACACAACAAGACCTAGAAGTCCTGTATGGACACAAGACCTAGAATTCCTAAACAACAAGATCTAGATTTCCTGTATGCACACAACAAGACCCAGAACTCCTACACAACAAGACCTAGAAGTCCTGTATGGACACAAGACCTAGAACTCCTACACAATAAGACCTAGAAGACTTGTATGGACACAAGACCTAGAAGTCCTGTATGGACGCAACAAGATCTAGAATTCCTGTATGGACACAACAAGATCTATAACTACTGTATGGGCCCTATAAAATCTAGATGTCCTGTATAGGCACTAAAAGATCTAGAAGTCCTGTATGGGCACAACAAGATCTAGAAGTCCTGTATGGGCACTACAAGATCTAGAACTCCAGTATGAACACAACAAGATCTAGAAGTCCTGTATGGACACAACAAGACCTAGAACTCTTGTGTGGGCACTACAAGATCTAGAAGTCCTGTATGGACACAACAAGACCTTGAATTCCTGAATGGACACAACAAGATCTAGAACTCCTGTATGGGCACTACAAGATCTAGAAGTCCTGTATGGGCACTACAAGATCTAGAACTCCAGTATGAACACAACAAGATCTAGAAGTCCTGTATGGACACAACAAGACCTAGAACTCCTGTATGGGCACTACAAGATCTAGAAGTCCTGTATGGGCACTACAAGATCTAGAACTCCAGTATGAACACAACAAGATCTAGAAGTCCTGTATGGACACAACAAGACCTAGAACTCCTGTATGGGCACTACAAGATCTAAAAGTCCTGTATGGACACAACAAGACCTTGAATTCCTGAATGGACACAACAAGATCTAGAACTCCTGTATGGGCACTACAAGATCTAGACGTCCTGTATAGGCACTAAAAGATCTAGAAGTCCTGTATGGATACAACAAGATCTAGAACTCTTGCGTGGGCACTACAAGATCTAGAAGTTCTATATGGGCACTACAAGATCTAGAAATCCTGTATAGGCACTACAAGATATGGAAGTCCTGTATGGACACAACAAGATCTAGAACTCCTGTATGGGTACTACAAGGTCTAGAAGTCCTGTATGGACACAGCAAGACCTAGAACTCCTGTATGGGCACTGCAAGATCTAAAAGTCCTGTGTAGGCACTTCAAGATCTAGAAGTCTTGCATGGGCACTGCAAGATCTAGAGCTCCTGTATGGGCAGTACAAGATCTAGAACTCCTGTATGGGCACTACAAGATCTAGAACTCCTGTATGGGCACTGCAAGATCTAGAAGTCCTGTATGGGCACTAGAAGATCTAGAACTCCTGTATGGGCACCATAAGACCTAAAACTCCTGAACAGATACAACTTCTGTATTAAGAATATATGATGTAGAACTAATATAAAGGCATTATATAAGCTAAAACTACTATATAGGCACTAGACAAGCTAGAAGCCTTATAAAGGCACCACATAACCAAGTGTTTCTGTATGAGCCCTAAAAGATGGTTACACAGTGATATGGAAATGCGTTAGATAATACTCCATGTTTTCACTTTTCTCCGCTCTCCCGGAGCCCGTGCTGTTTTCTCTGGTAATTTATAATTGTTGATAAGTTTAATCGGCTAAACAGACAAATTGCAAATAAACTTTCACTGGGGAGGAATCGTTTTAATCTCAAAGCAATTATCTGAAAAATGTTTTATCAGTTCCTAGGAGAAAAGCTTTAATACCAGAGACACTTGTTATCCACTTGGCAAAATGAGGACTCATAAGGCTGGAGTCGCTTTAAATTAGGGGGCAGTAGATTAGAGTTCATTTAAACACAAACCTATGGTTGGACGATGTGGAGCTAAACTTTAAGCAGCACCGGTGTAAACATGTCGTTTGGATGCCACAGCGCAGAATGAGGAGTCAGAGGGACTTAACCAATACTATGTGCTTCACTAACACCGAAAATCCATTTATAAGTATATAGATGCAAGTACCCAGGATATTGCAGGGAACAGTAACAGGGTCACTACAGTATACTGTGACACTAGGAGAACACAGCGGTGCAAGCTCTGATTGTTACACTGGCCCAAGTGTGGGGGTCACTGGTATTTCCCGTTAGGCTGCAAGTTCTAGATATACGAGTCACTGGGTATATGGTGTGCTCATCGCACTGGCCATCTCTGTTCCCTGAAGCACGGCCCCAGTCCACAACCTGTACCGTACGTCTATGAAGGAAGTAAGGGCCAAAAGGTCCTCCCTGCTACAGCTGGATCATCTCCCAAGCTTGGTTTGGATCTGGTCACGGTCTTCGACTGGTGCTGCTTATAGTCTTCTACTGGTGTTGGTCACAGTATTCTACTGGCACTGCTTACAGTCTTCTACTGGCACTGCTTACGGTCTTCTACTGGCACTGCTTACGGTCTTCTACTGGCACTGCTTACAGTCTTCTACTGGCACTGCTATGGTCTTCTTCTGGCACTGCTTACGGTCTTCTACTGGCATTGCTTACGGTCTTCTACTGGCACTGCTTACAGTCTTTTACTTGCACTGCTTACGGTCTTCTACTGGCACTGCTTACAGTCTTCTACTGGTGCTGCTTATGGTCTTCTACTGGCACTAATCATGGTCTTCTCCTGGCACTGGTCATGGTCTTCTACTGACGCTGCTTATGGTCTTCTACTGGCACTGCTTATGATCTTCTACTGGCACTGCTTATGGTCTTCTACTGGTGCTGCTTATGGTCTTCTACTGGCACTAGTCATGGTCTTCTACTGGCACTGGTCATGGTCTTCTACTGACGCTGCTCATGGTCTTCTACTGGCACTGCTTATGGTCTTATGCTGGTCACTGTCTTCTACTAGCACTACTTACGGTCTTCTACTGGCACTGCTTACGGTCTTCTACTGGTTCTGCTTATGGTCTTCTATTGGCACTAGTCATGGTCTTCTACTGGCACTTGGCACTGGTCATGGTCTTCTACCTGCACTGCTTACTGTCTTCTATGGGCGCAGCTAACAGTCTTCTACTAGCGCTGCTTATAGTCTTCTGCTGGTCACTGTCTTCTACTGGCACTGCTTACGGTCTTCTACTGGCACTGCTTACGGTTTCTTACTGTTGCGGCTTACGGTCTTTTACTAGCGTTCATTATGGTCTTCTCCTGACATTGGTCATGGTCTTTTACTGGCGCTGCTTATGGTCTTCTACTGGTTCTGATTATGGTCTACTGGCACAAGTCATGGTCCTCTACTGGCACTTCTTACGGTCTTCTACTGGCACTGCTTACGGTCTTCTACTGGTGCTGCTTATGGTCTTCTACTGGCACTAGTCATGGTCTTCTACTGACGCTGCTTATGGTCTTCTATGGGCAAGGCTTACAGTCTTTACTAGCGCTGCTTATGGTCTTCTGCTGGCTACTGTCTTCTACTGGCACTGCTTATGGTCTTCTACTGGCACTGCTTACGGCCTTCTACTGGTGCTGCTTATGGTCGTCTATTGGCACTAGTCATGGTCTTCTACTAGCACTTTGCACTGGTCATGGTCTTCTACCTGCAGTGCTAACTGTCTTCTATGAGCGCGGCTTACAGTCTTCTACTAGCGCTGCTTATGGTCTCCTGCTGGTAACTGTCTTCTGCTGGCACTGCTTACGGTCTTCTACTGGCATTGCTTACTGTCTTCTACTGGCACTGCTTACAGTCTTCTACTTGCACTGCTTACGGTCTTCTACTGGCACTGCTTACAGTCTTCTACTGGTGCTGCTTATGGTCTTCTACTGGCACTAATCATGGTCTTCTCCTGGCACTAGTCATGATCTTCTACTGACGCTGCTTATGGTCTTCTACTGGCACTGCTTATGGTCTTCTACTGGCACTGCTTATGGTCTTCTACTGGTGCTGCTTATGGTCTTCTACTGGCATTAGTCATGGTCTTCTCCTGGCACTGGTCATGGTCTTCTACTGACGCTGCTTATGGTCTTCTACTGGCACTGCTCATGGTCTTCTGCTGGTCACTGTCTTCTACTGGCACTACTTATGGTCTTCTACTGGCACTGCTTACGGTCTTCTACTGGTTCTGCTTATGGTCTTCTATTGGCACTAGTCATGGTCTTCTACTGGCACTTGGCACTGGTCATGGTCTTCTACTGACGCTGCTTATGGTCTTCTACTGGCACTGCTTACGGTTTCTTACTGTTGCGGCTTACAATCTTTTACTAGCATTCATTGCGGTCTTCTCCTGACGTTGGTCATGGTCCTCTACTGGCACTGCTTATGGTCTTCTACTGGCACTGCTTACGGTCTTTTATGGGCACAGCTTATAGTCTTCTAGTAGCGCTTCTTATGGTCTTCTGCTGGTCACTATCTTCTACTGGTACTTCTTACGGTCTTCTACTGGCACTGCTTATGGTCTTCTACTGGCACTGCTTACGGTCTTCTACTGGTGCTGCTTATGGTCTTCTACTGGCACTAGTCATGGTCTTCTACTGACGCTGCTTATGGTCTTCTATGGGCGCAGCTAACAGTCTTCTACTAGCGCTGCTTATGGTCTTCTGCTGGTCACTGTCTTCTACTGGCACTGCTTACGGTCTTCTACTGGCACTGCTTACGGTTTCTTATTGTTGCGGCTTACGGTCTTTTACTAGTGTTCATTATGGTCTTCTCCTGACATTGGTCATGGTCTTTTACTGGCGCTGCTTATGGTCTTCTACTGGTTCTGATTATGGTCTACTGGCACAAGTCATGGTGCTCTACTGGCACTGCTTATGGTCTTCTACTGGCACTGCTTACGGTCTTTTATGGGCACAGCTTATAGTCTTCTACTAGCGCTTCTTATGGTTTTCTGCTGGTCACTATCTTCTACTGGCACTTCTTACGGTCTTCTACTGGCACTGCTTATGGTCTTCTACTGGTGCTGCTTATGGTCTTCTACTGGCACTAGTCATGGTCTTCTACTGACGCTGCTTATGGTCTTCTATGGGCGCGTCTTACAGTCTTCTACTAGCGCTGCTTATGGTCTTCTGCTGGTTACTGTCTTCTACTGGCACTGCTTATGGTCTTCTACTGGCACTGCTTACTGCCTTCTACTGGTGCTGCTTATGGTCGTCTATTGGCACTAGTCATGGTCTTCTACTAGCACTTTGCACTGGTCATGGTCTTCTACCTGCAGTGCTTACTGTCTTCTACTAGCGCTGCTTATGGTCTTCTGCTGGTAACTGTCTTCTGCTGGCACTGCTTACAGTCTTCTACTGGCACTGCTTACGGTTTCTTACTGTTGCGGCTTACGCTCTTACTAGCGTTCATTATGATCTTCTCCTGACATTGGTCATGGTCTTCTACTGCCACTGCTTATGGTCTTCTACTGGCACTGCTTACGGTCTTCTACTGGTTCTGATTATGGTCTTCTACTGGCACTGCTTATGGTCTTCTACTGGCACTGCTTATGGTCTTCTATGGGCGTGGCTTACAGTCTTCTACTAGCGCTGCTTATGGTCTTCTGCTGGTCACTGTTCATGGTCTTCTACTGGCACTGCTTACGGTCTTCTACTGGTGCTGCTTATGGTCTTCTATTGGCACTAGTCATGGTCTTCTACTGACACTTGGCACTGGTCATGGTCTTCTACCTGCACTGCTTACTGTCTTCTATGGGCGCGGCTTACAGTCTTCTACCAGCACTGCTTATGGTCTTCTGCTGGTCACTGTCTTCTACTGGCACTGCTTACGGTCTTCTACTGGCACTGCTTACGGTTTCTTACTGTTGCGGCTTATGGTCTTTTACTAGCGTTCATTATGGTCTTCTCCTGACGTTGGTCATGGTCTTCTACTGGCGCTGCTTATGGTCTTCTACTGACGCTGCTTACGGGCACAGATTTTCCTCACAGCTCAGGGTTTCTCCAGCATCTGACCGTTCTCTGACTCTTCTGTGGTGATGGTGGCTATAAGCCCATCTTGCAGCCACACAACCTGTCCTGCTGATCCAGGTTCTTCTTCCATCTCGGCCTGACCAGGCCTTTCATAATTAGTAAGTGCGACACAAGTGTCACTTGACCTGGTGTCATCTTCAATCTCTTCCCCGGGAACATGCACCTTCACTCTTTGGGTTCCTACTACTATAATTCTTTCTTTATTTTCACTGTGACCGGCAGTTGGCGGTGTTCGCCTACAGATAGTCAGCTTTAAAACAGTGTTATATGTCTCCCTTCACTTCTTAATCCCCTTACACTGGAGTTAGACTTGTCATTTGGCACAAATTATGTTTTTACATGGGACTGCAGGCAAACTTACAGCATTCACACACTGAAGGACTAGAGGACTATATGAGGAAACAGGTAAATGCAATGGATAAAAGTTGCACCAATTTTATAAATGTATTATATAGGCGCTCCTTCACAGTCATAGCCAGCATGCAGTACTGCAACATGCCACTAGTGGCCGCTGTAGGGAATATGTTGCAGTTTTTCCTCCTAAGAAAGAATTCTTTAAATTTAGGAGATAGTTGTTGTACTTTGAAACAGCAATTGCATCCACTAAAGTAACAGAGCCTAAAAAAAAGTATATAAATAAAAATAGAAAAAATATATAAATTGGAAATTATATAACTGGAGAGATTTTGTTTCATACCTTTTATTTTTGTATCACCCCCTGCTGGAGAACATTCAGAGAATAATGGTTTTTTTTTTTTTTTGAAGACAGTCGATCCCAATATTCGGTATTGACATCGACCATTATTGAAATGGACAATCCCTTTAAATGAAGATCAGTTAATAATAAATAGGACAGGATGAGATTTTCTTCGGAGATTCCGAAACGCGTGACATCGTCATCCTCACGTGATCTCTGCGATTGAGTCATTTACATATTTAACTCCTTAAATCTGGATGATTCCATTGATAAATTGATTTATGCTAATGTCCTTGCATGTGCGGTGACTGATGCTCTTCGTTATGGTTTTATGTGTGTTGTAAATCATTGCGGCGATGTTTTTTTTTCGCCGCGATATCGTTGATGGAAGCAACGCGTTGTCCGGGTCTTGGGCTAAGGACCTGATTTATTAGTTAATTTAGTGGAGTAATTGCTATTTTATTGCCTACAGAGAAATCCATACATTGCCTGTTCTATGCAAGAAGTGCAGAAGTCAGGTCACTGGCCGCAGTCATTACATCCACCAGTAATATCTTATTATTGTACTGTGGTCATTTATATGATATGGATTATATCACTACTCCCTCTATCTGTGCTTATGGTCAATCCATGCAAAATCCCCGGCATTTTATTTGGATCAGTCTTTACTAGGATACTGGAGGGCAGTGGTGCAGTGGTCTGCCAGCGACCACGGCAGGGCAAGCATTTTCACCCTCTAACCCATGGACCACTAGCAAGCCCCAACTTCCTTCCACCAGTTCAGTATTGAACCCTTAATTCCCCCAATCACATGTACTGGAATTTAAGAAGATATTGATGTAATTATTGTTTGACATTTGACCTTCTAATGTATTCAAATTTATGCTGAGATTAAAATACAATGCAAGAAAAAATAATTTATACATTGCTATAATACATTGTTAGGGTAGGGCTAGGACTAAAGCTAGGGTTAGGGATAGGACCAAAGCTAGGGTTAGGGCTAGAACAAAAGCTAAAATTAGGGCTAGGACTAAAGCTAGTGTAGGGCTAGGACTAAAGTTAGTATTAGGGTTAGAAGAAAAGCTAGGGTTAGGGTTAGGACTAAAGCTAGAATTAGGGCTAGGATCAAAGCTAGGGTAGGGCTAGGAATAAACCTAGATTAGGGCTAGGACTAAAGCTAAGGTAGGGCTAGGACTAAAGTTATGGTTAGGGATAGGACTAAAGTTAAGGTTGGGGCTAGGACTAAGGCTAGGATTAGGGCTAGGACTAAAGCTAGTATAGGGCTAGGACTAAAGTTAGTATTAGGGCTAGAAGAAAAGCTAGGGTTAGGGCTAGGACCAAAGCTAGGGTTAGGGCTAGAACAAAAGCTAAAATTAGGGCTAGGACTAAAGCTAGGGTAGGGCTAGGACTAAAGCTAGTATAGGGCTAGGACTAAAGTTAGTATTAGGGTTAGAAGAAAAGCTAGGGTTAGGACTAAAGCTAGAGTTAGGGCTAGGATCAAAGCTAGGGTAGGGCTAGGAATAAACCTAGATTAGGGCTAGGACTAAAGCTAGGGTAGGGCTAGGACTAAAGTTATGGTTAGGGCTAGGACTAAAGCTAAGATTAGGGCTAGGACTAAAGCTAGTATAGGGCTAGGACTAAAGTTAGTATTAGGGCTAGAAGAAAAGCTAGGGTCAGGGTTAGGACTAAAGCTAGAGTTAGGGCTAGGATCAAAGCTAGGGTAGGGCTAGGAATAAACATAGATTAGGGCTAGGACTAAAGTTAGGGTTAGGGATAGGTCTAAAGCTAGGGTTAGGGATAGCACTAAAGCTAGGGTTATGGCTTGAACTAAAGCTAGTGTTAGAGCTAGAACTAAAGCTAGGGCTAGAACTAAAACTAGGGTCAAGGCTAGGGTAATAAAATAGTTCTATAAAAATGCAATAAAACTTAATATATATTTTTATAATTTATATATAACACATATATAGAGATATATAAATATAATATGAAATTGTTTTGAATATGCAATATATATACATAATATATAACATATAAATAATATATAATAGAAATGGTATATGTATATAAGCTTAATCTAAAATAATACAATTCAATAAAATATAAATTATATATTTTTTTATTGAATTTTACGTACTATAACATAAAATAATTATATAGAAATGCAAAAAATGCAATAAACATTTAGGTTTATATAGATACATATATAAATTCTTAATTCATTTTAATTTAACGATTTTAAATTATAATACATACAAAATACATAAAATGCAATATTAATCTATTAATTTTTATTGAATTTTATTCCATTTTATGTATCTTTTATTTACCATATTATAAAAATAGTTATATTGAAATGCAACAAAATTCAATATTTATATTATATATATTAATTCTTATTGCATTTTTACACAACTATTTTACATCGTAGTTCAAAAAATAAAATTATAAAATCCATACATTTTTATTTCTTTTTTTATTTAACTATTTTATTTCCCTAGGCCTTACCTTAACCTTAGTCCTAGCCCTAACACTAGCTCTAAACTTAGCCCTAGGCTCAGTCCTACGTCTACCTTTTGTCAGGTTTAGAAAATTATGTAAAATCTTCCAGTGTATTACAATATTTGCAGCGGTCGGGATTTCATAGGGGACAGTATGAGAAAATTTCAGCAGTGGAGGCGAGTTTGTCATTGGCTGCTGCGCTCTGCATGGGAAGCTACGCCACTGCTAAAAATGCTATGTTTGAACCAGGGGGCTCAGGATGAGCAGTGCTCTATAGACAGAAGAGCACATCTGCGCCTCCAGGAATACGAAAGCGGAAGGCCAGAATTAGGCTACATTGTATCAGCTGTGCCGTCTGATATGTTCTTTTCATGTGTTTATGTTTTGTCGGTCGCAGACGACTTGTGGGAATCGCTTAAAGAACAAGCTAATCCCCGGAAACATATGGACGTAAATTCTCCCATAAGAATCAGGAGGAGTCGTCTGGTTTTCTTCCAAGAGCAGCGAATTTTCCATATGTTAGAGGCGTCCCTGGGTGGCACGTCTTCTGATTATTTATTTATGTGTTATAAGTGCTCCATAATGGAGACGTCCTGCACATATGTATCACACGGAGGTAGAGACCGGCTGCCGCAGCATGTGCACGTATGTATCACACGGTGGTAGAGACCGGCTGCCGCAGCATGTGCACGTATGTATCACACGGTGGTAGAGACCGGCTGCCGCAGCATGTGCACGTATGTATCACACGGTGGTAGAGACCGGCTGCCGCAGCATGTGCACGTATGTATCACAATGAGGTAGAGACCGGCTGCCGCAGAATGTGCACGTATGTATCACACAGAGGTAGAGACCGGCTGCCGCAGAATGTGCACGTATGTATCACACGGTGGTAGAGACCGGCTGCCGCAGCATGTGCACATATATATCACACGGTGGTAGAGACCGGCTGCCGCAGCATGTGCACGTATGTATCACACGGTGGTAGAGACCGGCTGCCGCAGAATGTGCACGTATGTATCACACAGAGGTAGAGACCGGCTGCCGCAGCATGTGCACGTATGTATCACAAGGAGGTAGAGACCGGCTGCCGCAGAATGTGCACGTGTGTATCACACAGAGGTAGAGACCGGCTGCCGCAGAATGTGCACATATGTATCACAAGGAGGTAGAGACCGGCTGCCGCAGAATGTGCACATATGTATCACACAGAGGTAGAGACCGGCTGCCGCAGAATGTGCACGTATGTATCACACAGAGGTAGAGAACGGCTGCCGCAGAATGTGCATGTATCGCCCCCAGACACAGGGCCACGCGTTTCGGTACCGGGCCTCTCTGGTTCGGTTCTGAGGCTGTCACGGTGGCTAGACCCAGTCCGCGACCCTGCTAAGGGGCGTCCAATAAAGGTGGTGGTACAGTCTGTCAGGGGTTCGTGACGCCACCTGTGGTGTTCGGTCAGGGTGACCGACGCTGCTATGGGGTCCGCTGGGGTGATGGAATGGCAGCTGGATGGAATACCTTCCCACAGGTGAAGTATGTCCCCAGGGCTTCCCAGTAAGGTAGATGGTGATGGTGTGAGGTGCAGTCAATAACGAGGGCACAGGGTTGCAGTCTCTTTACCTCTTTACTGAAGACTTCAGGATCCTCAATCCAGAGCACGCTTAACAGGGCTATCAGAGACCGGCCAGTCCAATGGGCACATCCAGAGTTTCCCTCGCAGATGGAAATCGTTGCCTACCAATAGCGCCTGTGTGTTGTAGTGCTTCCCTGCTCAGCATTCGGAATAGTCCTCACAACTGCTGTTCTCCTTTGTTCGTTCTCTACAGCTCTCTCTTTAGTTCCAGATGTTACTAGTTTCTCATCCCTCAGGTATGTTTTGGCTAGGACGCACCCGTATGACGGGAAGGCTTGGAGGTCTTCCGGGACCCTAGAGACGCCCCTCTCCCAATGTTGCCCCCTATGTCTTCTTAGGAAATTTAAGGTAGACAGCCAACCTATAATTAACTGTCCTGCAGAGTTTGAAGTAAGGCCTGAAGTCAGTTACTCCCGCGGTGTTCCGGCCACCGGCTACGTGCCTCAGTAGGATGTTGCCTCGGTCTCACGGCACGACTCCTACTGGCTCTCCTTGGTGCTTGATCTCTTTTACACTGTTCCACAATATCCTTCCCTTCTTATCTCTTTCTTAGGATACCGCCGCAAGGAGGTGCAGGCGCGGTTCCGTAACGTTCTGTTCGCTAGGCACCTGCCAGGTTCCCATGCCTGACAGGGACCCCCCTGTGTCTTCTCCCCGCAACACCCCCTGCCACGGGATGTTGCCTGAATCCAACCCAGTCAGCTTCTGACTAACTTCCTCCCCAGCCCCTAGTTTTACCAGTGTGAGGAGTGGCCCAATAAATAAAGCCTTTTTCTCCCCCTAGTGGCCGGAGTGTGAAGTGTAATGTGTGCTGGTGATACCTGGTCAGGAGAATTCCTTCAGTGCCATCAGACGTACCATCACTCCCCTTACTGGCAGAGTGTCATACTGCAACGACCAGATCTCTGGGGCGCTGCATGCAGGTATGTATCACACGGAGGTAGAGACCGGCTGCCGCAGCATGTGCACATATGTATCACATGGAGGTAGAGACCGGCTGCCGCAGAATGTGCACGTATGTATCACACAGAGGTAGAGACCGGCTGCCACAGAATGTGCACGTATGTATCACACAGAGGTAGAGACAGGCTGCCGCAGAATATGCACGTATGTATCAAACAGAGGTAGAGACCGGCTGCCGCAGCATTTGCACGTATGTATCACACGGAGGTAGAGACCGGCTGCCGCAGCATGTGCACGTATGTATCACACAGAGGTAGAGACCGGCTGCAGCAGAATGTGCGCATATGTATCACACGGAGATAGAGACCGGCTGCCATAGCATGTGCACGTATGTATCACACGGAGGTAGAGACCAGCTGCCTGCAGAATGTGCACGTATGTATCACACGGAGGCAGAGACCGGCTGCCCGCAGAATGTGCGCATATGTATCACACAGAGGTAGAGACCGGCTGCCGCAGCATGTGCACGTATGTATCACACGGAGGCAGAGACCGGCTGCCGCAGAATGTGCACGTATGTATCACACAGAGGTAGAGACCGGCTGCCGCAGAATGTGCACGTATGCATCACACAGAGGTAGAGACCGGCTGCCGCAGAATGTGCACGCATGTATCACACAGAGGTAGAGACCGGCTGCCGCAGAATGTGCACGTATGTATCACACAGAGGTAGAGATCGGCTGCCGCAGAATGTGCACGTATGCATCACACAGAGGTAGAGACCGGCTGCAGCAGAATGTGCGCATATGTATCACACGGAGATAGAGACCGGCTGCCATAGCATGTGCACGTATGTATCACACGGAGGTAGAGACCAGCTGCCTGCAGAATGTGCACGTATGTATCACACGGAGGCAGAGACCGGCTGCCCGCAGAATGTGCGCATATGTATCACACGGAGATAGAGACCGGCTGCCATAGCATGTGCACGTATGTATCACACGGAGGTAGAGACCAGCTGCCTGCAGAATGTGCACGTATGTATCACACGGAGGCAGAGACCGGCTGCCCGCAGAATGTGCGCATATGTATCACACAGAGGTAGAGACCGGCTGCCGCAGCATGTGCACGTATGTATCACACGGAGGCAGAGACCGGCTGCCGCAGAATGTGCACGTATGTATCACACAGAGGTAGAGACCGGCTGCCGCAGAATGTGCACGTATGCATCACACAGAGGTAGAGACCGGCTGCCGCAGAATGTGCACGCATGTATCACACAGAGGTAGAGACCGGCTGCCGCAGAATGTGCACGTATGTATCACACAGAGGTAGAGATCGGCTGCCGCAGAATGTGCACGTATGCATCACACAGAGGTAGAGACCGGCTGCAGCAGAATGTGCGCATATGTATCACACGGAGGTAGAGACCAGCTGCCATAGCATGTGCACATATGTATCACACGGAGGTAGAGACCGGCTGCCGCAGAATGTGCACGTATGTATCACACGGAGGTAGAGACCAGCTGCCTGCAGAATGTGCATGTATGTATCACACAGAGCTAGAGACCGGCTGCTGCAGAATGTGCACGTATGTATCACACGGAGGTAGAGACAGGCTGCCTGCAGAATGTGCATGTATGTATCACACAGAGCTAGAGACCAGCTGCCTGCAGAATGTGCATGTATGTATCACACGGAGGTAGAGACCGGCTGCCGCAGAATGTGCACGTATGTATCACACGGAGGTAGAGACAGGCTGCCTGCAGAATGTGCACGTATGTATCACACGCAGGCAGAGACCGGCTGCCCGCAGAATGTGCGCATATGTATCACACGGAGGCAGAGACCGGCTGCTGCAGCATGTGCACATATGTATCATACAGGGGTGTCCATCCATCTTTGCGTCCGTCCATCCATCTTTGCGTCCATGCGTCCGTCCATCCATTTTTGTGTCCATGCGTCTGCCCATCCATGTTTGCATCCATGCATCTTTGTGTCCATCCATCTTCACGTCCATCCATCTTCGCGTCCATTCGCCCATCCATCTTCATGTCCATCCATCTTCGTGTTCATCCATCTTCGTGTTCATCAATCTTCGCGTCCATCAATCTTCGCGTCCATCCATCTTCGCGTCCATCCATCCATCTTCGCGTCCATCCATCTTTACCTCCATCCATCTTTGCAACCATACATACGTATCTCTCTATCTATCAATATTCGTAAAATAGAAGAAGCAGCACCATTGCAATCTAGGGTGCAAATCCGGCTCCGACCAACTAGGTCCACAACAGACAATGTCCTAATAATGGCAGAATTCCTCCAGTATGTGATGAAATAAGATGGGTTATTGCATATCCAGAACATTTGATAATCTGGCACCTGCCTGGCCCCAATTATGACTGTATGAATTCCCTCATACCCTACAGCGGAGTCTGATGCCCGTCGGGTTCTGTTTTACCAGATCTCTTCGACAATCTTCCAGGACAATGTGCGTCTTCTGGTCCACCTTGGTTGTCTTCCCCGGGGCGGTGAAGCCTTCAGAGCAGCCGTAGATTGTGAGCTCCTGTGTGCTGGTTATTCCGCACACACTCCACATTGTGCCGTAATTCTTGGAAGTTACAATGTAATAAATACGACACAAACAGAGAGGCCGGTATCCCGCGGGCACAGGCCCAGGCTGCGCGAAGAAGGCTATTAGCAGTTCTAATGAATGGCAAAGGAGATGTTATTACTGCCACAAATTCTGCTCGCCGAGTAATCACACAAGGAGAATTTCTCACATTTTAAAGGGAATGGAATAGGATGGCTCATAAATGACTGATTGGATGGAGAAAATATTAAGGCGAGCGCCCGTCTGGGAGAAGCCGACGCCTGGAGGTTTGCAATTTCCTGGCAAGCAGGGTTAACCGGCGCGCTGCTATGGAGGCCTGTGCCACTGATGATTCACAGAGGGAAGGAGGAAGATGGCGGCTAGAGATCTGACCGCAGCCTCATTACATAATGGAAGCAAAAAACGGGCAATGGGTCCATCAATATTGAAGAGCATCCCATCACGCCCCGGCAGGCACAGCTATGGACGGCACTGGTGGTCATCTTCTGGTAGGCTCCTCAATTTCTTTTCTCACCCTTCTTGCAGGCGATACCTCCGTATACCCCAGAATTCCCTTTTTGATTGGGTGATGGGGTCCTTCTCATGATGAAGCATCAAGCATGTTTTTGAAGGCTTTTTTTTTTTTAGGAGCTTGGGAGGTCTAACTTTTTGGGAGAACTTCCCAGATATTCTTGAAGATTTGGCAATAATGAGCTATTAAAGGTGGAGAAGCAGCCAGCAAAGTCAAGCCTTAGTTCCTGGAGGAGCCAAAGAGAATTATCAACAGTATGCGGTACATGGGGCCCTATTGCAGATTTTGCCTTGGGGCCCAGGAGCTTACAGATACACCTGAATTTCTTATCCTGCCATCGACCAGCAGTGTCAGGCTATCAGATTATTCAAAAAATTATGTATATTTAGTCCAATGATGGATTAGATGAATTCCAAACCACTGGATACTAGATAATAGGGATTTCGTAAATTAAAGGGAAATTTTACGCTTGAAACTAGAAGTATAGCTGCGTAGCTCTTGATGTAACAATAAAAACGATACCTGTCTTATAATAATCCGATGTGACAGCGCTGAACAATTGAGCTTTGAAGCCACATACAAATTGACCAGAAAGTAAATTATGGGGGCGTGTCTGAGCACTTCCAGTGTTAAGCCACGCCCCCAAGGTGGTTCAAAGCTTTAAAGCTCGATTTCTCAGCACTGGAACCACGGATTTTTACAAGAGTGGTGTCATTTTTCTTGTTGAACTGTAACCTATTCATATGGACCACTCTAGATTCAGTAGTAAAATCATCCTGACAGGTTCCCTGTAAAGTCAGTTTGATAATCTAGAAATTCTAATATTCAGTCACCACTAACTGAATTTTTGGGATTTTACTGTATAGGGTTTAAAAAAAAAAAAAAAAAAACCCAGTATATCATCCTACTTCTAGAAACAATTTCTCGCTCATCGACTCGTGGAATAGAAATGGCGTCATTGACATTCACAGCGCGCCAGTTTCCGCTCACGTTCTATCAGTGACTATTGTTTTCCGAAACTGATGTAACAAATCTTCAACATGAAAATAAATAAAATTAGAACCTGAAGGGAATTCTGAGATCTGCGCTGAGAACAAGAATGGAAGTTCAGAGCACAATAGGCACATGCGGCGCGTGCTGCCGAGATGATGCATTCCTCGCCAGCGGATATAGATCAGCAACGGGGGATTTATGGCGAATGCAAAATGTGAACTGTCTTCAAAATTAATCAGCGGTCGGTAGAGACTCCGCAAAATGCCGAGCGCGGGGAAGAAACCCTGATGATTACTGGCTTCTATATTAAGCACTATATTATATCTATATTAAGCACTTGCTTAAAGGGCAATTCCAGGAGTTGGAAAAGATGCAGCAGTGCTGACGTTATTACACATCTTCATTAAAACTCACAATTACAAACCTGTGACTTAAAATAATGCTCATCCTGATCCTTCTGGTTCATGAAAAGAATACCAGAACTACAGTAGAGACTGACTAACAACAGATATTGGGAAAGTGAGTCTGTGGAAGCAGATGACAACCTCAGACTCCAGACAGTAGAGTCTGCATTTCTTAAGAGGGCTTAATCTGGGGGTCTATCAGATTATAGGGTCCAGTCTAAGGTCTGGAATTTACATTTTTTGGTGATCTGATGTCTATATTTCTAATTTGGGCATTTATTTAGGGGGTCTGCATTTTTAGGAGGTCTGGTGTATGGGTCAATTTTTCTTTAGGCGGTCTAGTCTTCATTTTCTTCTATATATCTTTGCAGGGTTTGTCCTGGGGGGGTAGCATTTCTCTAAAGAAACTAGCATGTGTTTTTCTTAAGGGGCGCTGCTTTGGGGGGCTGTATATCATTACCATTTTTGGTCTGGTGTTTCGGTTTTTTAAGGGTCTAGTCTGGAGTCTGTATCAGTCTGGTCTGGGATCTGCATTACTTTAGGGGGTCTGAGGTCTACATTTTTTAGGAGGTTTGGGGTCTACATTAATTTAGGAGGTCTGGTCTGAGATCTACATTAATTTAGGAGGTCGGAGTTCTCCATTTTTTAGTAGTTCTGGTCTGAGATCTACATTAATTTAGGAGGTCTGGGGTCTACATTTTTTAGGAGGTCTGGTCTGAGATCTACATTAATTTAGGAGGTCGGAGTTCTCCATTTTTTAGTAGGTCTGGTCTGAGATCTACATTAATTAAGGAGGTCTGAGGTCTCCATTTTTTAGGAGGTCTGGTCTAAGATCTGCATTAATTTAGAGGATCTGAGGTCTGCATTTTTTAGGAGGTTTGGGGTCTATATTAATTTAGGAGGTCTGGGGTCTACATTTTTTAGTATTTCTGGTCTGAGATCTACATTAATTTAGGAGGTCGGAGGACTCCATTTTTTAAGGGGTTGGTCTGAGATCTACATTAATTTAGGGGGTCTGAGGTCTCCATGTTTTAGGAGGTCTGATCTGGGATCTGCATTACTTTAGGGGGTCTGAGGTCTAAATTTTTTTTAGGAGGTCTGGGTTCTACTTTAATTTAGGAGGTCTGAGGTCTCCATTTCTTAGGAGGTCTGGTCTGGGGTCTACAATAATTTAGGGGATCAGAGGTCTGCATTTTTAGGAGGTCTGGTCTGGGATCTACATTACCCCCTAGTCTGAGGTCTGTATTTTTTAGAAAGTCTGGTCTACCTTTTTTTGGAGGTTCTTTTCTTTAAGGGGGTAGCTCTAGGGTCTAAGAAGCTTTATCAAGTCTTATCTGAGCTCTGCATTTCTTTAGAGGGTCTAATTTGTACATTTAGGTGGTCTTCATTTATTTAGTGGATGTAGGGTGTACTCTTCTTTAAGCGATATGGTTTGAAGTCTGTATACCTTTGCCAGATCTTGATTGAGGGAAATGGTCTGGGGTCTGCATTTCTTTAAGGGTCTATTCTGGGGTCTTCGTAAACATCTTTATTTTGGGGGGTCTAAGGTCTGTATTTAGATGCCTGGTGTGTGGTCTGCATTACTTTAGGGGGTCTCTATTAACTCTGAATTCTGAAGAATATATAAATGAGTGTTGCAAAAAGCTAAAAATGTGGGTGATGAACACAGAAAATTACTTTATATAAAACTTATTTTTAGGTTCTCAAACTTCTCAAAAGTTTTTAAGTCTGAAAAATCCCCCTAGTATTCGAACACCAGCCGGTTTTGTAATACAGTATTGGATTATAACTATCCCTGCAAAAAAAACATAAAACAGTGAAGTTTCATGAAACCTGGAGATGATAATTTTCTTTTAGAGTAATAGGATTTCCAGAGATGTGGTCTCCACCTCAGCGCTCTGCTAGACACAGCCCCTCGGGTTGTTTCCTCTGAATTAGGTCTCGGTTACAGACGTTTCCTCCATCCCGGGGTTGGCCAAGAAAACCATCATCATAAAAAGCAGAAATACCATGACTCTACTTACTGAGTAGTCGCACGCTGGAGTTATGTGAGCCGAGTTTATTGGATGCGAAGCATGTGTAATTCCCATAATTCCTTGAGGTGACATTTGAAAACAGAAGCACCGACCAAGTCCTCTCATTTTTGATCTTCAAACCTTCCATTCCTGCAGTCACTCTGTCGAGAGAGGCCGAGGCAGTCAGATGAGGAGATGAAGGAAAAGAAAATGTCATTGGAGCTGGTGTCATCATCACAGAATAATCATGCAGGACTTATAGTTTGGACTTATCAACCGAAGACAGAAGTTGGAGATGTTTTGTAGGTAAGGATGGATGGTGATTGGCGAGATACACTTAACCCCACTAGGAACTCACAGTTTTCTTGGTTGATTCTATTTAGAGTCAGACATTGAATTTTAATGTCATCGGCTCCACCTCTCTAGACAATTCTTCTAAGACCACTTGAAACACAAGGCAAAGTTGAGTTTGGGGAGATGTTGAACCAAGAATGGAGTGATGTTTGACTTGGATTTCAAGTTGGTCATTCATGGTCTAACACCACCTCATTCTTGGTTTAACATCACTCCAAACCCAACTTTGCCTTGGGTTTTAACTCGACCATTCATGATCTACCACAACCCCAAAACCAATTTTGACTTGAGTTTCCAGTTGACTACTTATGGTCCAAGTTAGGTTTGGGGTCATAGTAGATCATGAGTGGTCAAGTTGTAACACAAGGCAAAGTAGGATTTGGGGTAATGTTAAACCATGAATGGGCAAAAGTTTGACTGGGGTCTCAAGTTCGCCATTAATGATCTAAAACCACCCCAAGTCCAATTTTGTCATGGGTTTCTTAAGTTTGAAATAGACCATTCATGGTCTAATACTACCTCAAACCCAACTTTGCGCTGGATTTCAAGTTGACCATTCATGTTTTAATACCACCTCATTCTTTGTTTCACATCATCCCAAACCCAACCTCGTCTTTGTTTAAAAATTGACCTTTCATGGCCTACCAGACCTCCAAACCCAACTTAGACCATGAAAGGTCAACTTAAAATTCAAGTCAAAGATGGGTTTGAGCTTGTGGTAGACCATTATGTGTCAACTTGTAACCCAAAGCAAAGTTGGATTTGGGGTGTTGGTAAACCAAGAGTTGAGTGTTGTTAATCTTTGAATGATCAACTTGAAATCTAGGGTACATTTGTATTTAGGGTGGTGTTAGAACAAGAATGATCTAATTGACAGCCCAAGGCAAAAATGGGTTTTGGGTGGTGTTAGACCATAAATGATCAACTTGAAACCCAAGATAAAGTTGGATTTGGGATGGCGTTAGGCTATCTATGGAGTGGCATTTGACCATGAATAGTCAAATTGAAATTGAAGGCAAAGTTGGGTTTGGGCTGGTGCTAAACCATTAACGATCAACTTAGGTGGGAGTGAAGTTGTTGAGAAAGCTGAAGATGTTTTTGTGTATGGATAAATATCAAGCGATAATTAATCAGTTGAAAGTACTTCACCAGATATATAGTAACACTCTTGATTGGACAAGCGCCATGGTTAAGCATATAGGGCCCAAGGGCACCCACTCACGTTAATGCTACAAAACAAGCAAAATGGTGGCCTACCCTTCGTGGGCACCAACACAAAACCAAAGACCCCTAAAATGATGGATTTGAATGAAGGAGGGGACAGAAGTCAGCATCAAAATTTTACTTTGATAGAGCATAGATTCTCCACCAGCTCGAAGAATCAGGAAAAAAATATTGTCTGTCACCTCTTATACTCACCGTTTGTCATCCTTATACCATTCAAACTCTGCCGGGGGCTCGGCTAAAGCTTGGCAACGGAGGACGGCAGGCTTCCCGATCGGTGACTGAGCGTTCTTTACATCGGTGAAGAATGGAGGATCTAAGGGGAAAAAAATATTTATGGAGTTAATGAAGAATTTGACTCATTGCTGATACATCAGCCTTACAGTCCCGATAGACCGGTAGATATTCACCAGGGTGTATGGCGGCATTTCTCTCTAAGCTGCATTGGCCGACGTGGGAGATGTAATTTTACCCATGTTGGTTAGTACAGAGATTTCTCAGAAAAAGCAAAATCCAGTAATATCTATTAACTTGGTAGATTCCATAGGGACCATCTCAGGAGGATGTTCGGAGAATCCCAAGAGATGGAAGGTGGATTTTAAGAGGGTTGCATCACACTAGTCAATGGCCAAGGGCTCGTTAACTGTAAGACCCCAGACGATGGAAAACACAGAAGGAAACAAACCGCCCAGTATTGTTTAGCAGTGTATGGCGCTAATATTTAGGTTATCTTTCAGTCTAAATTACAGAATTGTGGGGGTCGTTAAGGTAGCATGACGTGACTGATATTGGTAGAAATTGGACTGTATATGGCAGTATTAGGTTAGTTTCTTGGTGGTATATTGTGGATTTTGCATTATTATTGTGATATTCTGGTGGTTCTATGTGGGCTGGGTTTGGCAGTATTATCTCTGTATCTTGGCGGTAATATGTTTGCTCTATAAGTTAATACTGTCTTGTTGGCATTTTCTGGGCTCTGTATAGCAGTATTGTCTTGATATCAGTGTTAATATGCAAGATGCTTATGGCGGTATTATTTTGGCATCTTGTGTTCTTATGTGGTCTGAAAAAATTACTGTATTATCGTATTATTTCATTGGTATTACATGAGCTGTATATTGCATTATTATCATACTGTACTTGTCTTGGTGGTAGTATATGGGCTTTATTTGGCAACATTTCTTCATATTGTATATGGCAGTATAATCTTGGCAGCTCAGTAATGCTATATCAGCTGTACATGGCAGTATTATTTTGGTGTCTTGGTGGTATTTGAATTATATTGGGCAATATTATCCTGGTGTATTGGTGATATTCCATTAGCTGTGTATGGCAGTATTTTTTTTATATATTTGCTGTATTATATGTTGTATATGGCAGTATCATCATGGTATATCTCAGTAGTTTTGTATCAGTTGGGGTCTTAGTGGTGTTAAATCAGCTGTATGTGGCAGTATTATTTTGATGCCTTGTTGGTATTATATCAGCTCTATGTGCCAGTATTATTTTGAAGCCTTGATGGTATTATATCAGCTGTATGTGGCAGTATTATTTTGAAGCCTTAAAGGTATTATATCAGCTCTATGTGCCAGTATTATTTTGAAGCCTTGATGGTATTATATCAGCTGTATGTGGCAGTATTATTTTGAAGCCTTGATGGTAATATATAAGCTGTATGTTGCAGTATTATTTTGAAGCCTTAATGGTAGTAGATCAGCTGTATGTGGCAGTATTATTTTGAAGCCTTGTTGGTATTATATCAGCTGTATGTGGCAGTATTATTTTGAAGCATTAATGGTATTATATCAGCTGTAGGTGGCAGTATTATTTTGATGCCTTGATGGTATTATATCAGCTGTATGTGGCAGTATTATTTTGAAGTCTTGATGGTATTATATCAGCTGTATGTGGCAGTATTATTTTGAAGCCTTAAAGGTATTATATCAGCTCTATGTGGCAGTATTATTTTGAAGTCTTGATGGTATTATATCAGCTGTATGTGGCAGTATTATTTTGAAGCCTTAATGGTATTATATAAGCTGTATGTGGCAGTATTATTTTGAAGCCTTAATGGTATTATAGCAGCTGTATGTGGCAGTATTATTTTGAAGCCTTAATGGTATTATAGCAGCTGAATGTGACAGTATTATTTTGAAGCCTTGATGATATTATTATATCAGCTCTATGTGGCAGTATTATTTTGAAGCCTTGATGGTATTATATCAGCTGTATGTGCCAGTATTATTTTGAAGCCTTGATGGTATTATATCAGCTGTATGTGGCAGTATTATTTTGAAGCCTTGATGGTAATATATAAGCTGCATGTTGCAGTATTATTTTGAAGCCTTAATGGTAGTAGATCAGCTGTACGTGGCAGTATTATTTTGAAGCCTTGTTGGTATTATATCAGCTGTATGTGGCAGGATTATTTTGGCTATTATATCAGCTGTATATGGCAGTATTATCCTGGTATCTTGGCAGTATTGTATCAGATGTATACGGAAGTATTACCTTGGAGCTATATGGCGGTATTACAAATTTTTGTGGACTGAAATGACAAAAAATGCTTGAAAAATGAAGGGACCTACTTTACCTATTTCCTCGGGCCCTGCTTCTCTCTGAGGGCCAAAACCCCTACATATATAGAGAGGACGGTGCCAATATGAAGACTCAGAATTACTTGGGATTTTGGATTTAATTTAAAGGGGAACGCTCCACAATTGCGATATTCCCTCACAGATTTTGATGTTACAGTGTTTTCTAACGTTTCGCTGAATTATTGATTTCGTCTTGTACGTTTCCGATTCCACCCGCGGTGTGAATACGTCGGGGTTTTTTTTTTTTGCCTTTGAAGTAAAATATGATATTTACATTGTAACTAGGACTTTTATTTCCTTAATGCTCCTAATAGGTTTCCCCCGAGAGCAGCACGCCACAAAGTGCTCTCCGTTTTTCAGCGCGGGGATTGCCTTCGACTGCTGCTTTCTGACGTATGATAGAGACAAATCTACCAATGAGACCATTCTGCCCGGTATCTATTGCCTCCGAAAGCCGCGTCTCTGCTCTTTTTCCTGACATATATGGTTGAGGGTTTGCGGCTGCTTCACCCGGTTATTGTAAAACGGCGCTTTATGTTTTTTATATCTGCCATTCCCTTCACATTATGCTTCGTTTTATGATTTCAGGCACATAATATGGACCCTCATTCTATAAATAATACATTTGTTTTATTTTCCCTCCTGCGCTGCGATAGCATTCGGGCCTTAAAATAAAAAAAAATAAAAAAAATGAGAATTTTATGAAAATATTTTTTTTGCCTCTGTGATACCCAAAGGAAATTAATATATATGAAAATGGATTTAAAAAAAATAAATTAAAAAAATTGGCTGAAATTGGGCAGAAAGTGGTTGCGATTTTTTTGTGTAACGCAGGTTGCAAGTTTTCACTTTTTTATTCCAGTTGTACCAACTTTAAAAAACAAAACAAAAAGCAGGCATTAATTAAAGCAGAAAACCTAAAATTGTTAGTGCATCTGGGATTTTTTTTGCCTTTTTTTGGTATTTTTTGTTTTTCTTTCGCGACTTGCTCTTCTTCCAATTTGCTTTAATATATTGCAGCCATCATATTATACAGAACTGTGTAATTACAATTGCTCATTTTGCCTTTCTACCCAGATAATTTTTCTCTTTTCTCTGCTCCATGTAGAAACAGGAAGTCTCTGGCCCCTGCATTAATCTTTCCCCTCTACAACTCCTGACCCAGCTGTTCCCTCCTCCCCTCTACCAGTCACTTTTGCAGTGAGTGATGACTCATGCAGGAATAATTGACCTCCTGTTTCTACAGGATTCAGCTCGTCAGTTATTAATCACGTGATGTCATAGACCTAACGGAAAAGAGAAGAATTATCTGGGTAGAAAGGAAAAATGAGCAATTGTAAGTGCACAATTCAATATTATATGATGACTGCAATATTTTACGAGAACAAAAAGTTATGGAAGCGCTTTGTAACGACATACTCCATTTTGAAAAGTTTGGCGCAAAAAAGTCAACGAATACAACAAGACGAAAAAGAAAGTAAATGATCAATTGGGGACGAAAATATTCTCCATTTTAGTCTCTGGCATAAATGTGACGCATCTTAAATTTGCATATCCTGGAATCATCAAAATGCTTAAAGAATTTTGATCAAAGTCAAGTACGCGCCGGGCCCCTACCCTGATCCCTTTAACGGCGTCACTTGCATGCAGTACTCACAGTTGACCGTGATCATCACTTTCTTGCTGTCGGGCATGGACACTCCATTTGACGTGATGCACTCGTACTCTCCAGCTTGCTGTCGGTTGATTTCCGTTATTTCCAGAAGTTCGCCCTCGCTGGAAAACCCTTCTGTGGGGTGAAGGCGGGAGGGAAAGGTTTGGGGGAAGGGAAGGAATGAGGGTTGTCGGGTAGGAATGAAAGACAAACACACACTTACAACACAGAAACACAACATGAAAATTATCACCTCCACTTGCTGAGGATAGAAAATATGTTTCCTACATGTCTAGGTCGCCCCGCATCGGGTTATGGGTTGCAGACGGGCTTTTGGAGAACTTTTTTTTTTTAAATTGCTTAAAATTGAATCAACTATGCTATTTATAAGAGTTATTCTCATCTTCACATCCAGATAAACAATCAATTTTGCTATTTACGGTTTATTAAAATTTGTATCCGTTCTTGAGATATTAACACTTTTCTTTTGATTACGCTTTGTTGCCTAGGAGACCGACCACCGCTGCAGTCTAAATTTTAAGCTCTGCACTGAAGCAGGTTGGGATCAGCAGCTTACCGACACTCCATTGATCACAGCCAGTGTCAGAGCAGCACTTACAAGCTCAATAGAGAAGAGCTTGTAAGCACTGCACATGTTTAACATCCGTGGTGGTCGGCCTCCTTGGCAACAATATGTAAACAAAAGAGGCATGTTTTTTTAAAAGCAATATCCATCTATGATGACGTGAATAAACCTTTTTAGAACTTTGGTCAATAAAGTTGTTCAATTGGATCCAAAAATAATATTGAAGGAAGCCATGTCCTGATTTTGGTAGATACCACCACAACCTATCATCGAGGTCATTAAAGGCTTGGTCCTGTGTCTTTCCTCTGGCCTATTCCTTACCCTGATTAATAATACCGTGGTGCCATAGAAAACCTAATGAGAATTGGGATACAGTCTTCTTGATGGCATCCCTCTAGGATGTCCTCTCCGTAGACCAAATCTGACCAGTAACAAAACCTACATGGATACTCTAAAGCAGTGTTCCCAAACTCCGGTCCTCAAGAGCCACCAACAGGTCATGTTTTGAGGATTTCCTTAGTATTGCACAGGTCAATGAATGCTTGCCTGTCCAAGTGATGCAATTATCACCTGGGCAATACTAAGGAAATCCTGAAAACATGACCTGTTGGTGGCTCTTGAGGACCGGACTTGGGGAACACTGCTCTAAAGTGTATATATGGGTTTCCTTTCATAAGGGTTAGGGTTAACCTAACCCTATATTCCACAGTGTGAAGCATGTAGACGTTCTTCTTAGTTCCTCATAACCCAGTGATAACAAATATGCATTGAAAATGGGTTGTGATCTTCTCCAAAACCCTCATTGCAACTCCAATGGTTGCCTCTTATTACACCCTCGTTATTTTCATCTCAGAAGACCAAATCTGACCATCTGACATCTACGTAGATGTTTCTTTTCACAAGACCAAAGATATGATGTGATGGAAGGCTCAGGATGAGGAAGGAAGAAAAGTCCTTCACCACCAAATGAGAGCCAAGACATGGCCAAATTTAATTCATTGGTTCCTTCCATGGCTAGTACACCCTTAGTGTAATTTCTAATGACCAAATCTGACCTGCTGCCACATCTACATGAAGATGGTATGTTCTCCAAGGTTTTTTTTGTTGGTTTCCTTATACCAGTTTCAAAAATATACTGGAAGGTTAAGCCCATAGAAGAAGGATGTGTCTAACACGGGCAGCGGTCTTCTTCTTAGACTTTATGGGAGCCCTGCCGGCTACATCTATGGTATTCCACACCCTTATGGTCATCTTTGAAGACCAAACCTGATCAAGTAAAACATCTGCAGCTAGTCTAGACTTTATATTCTCCATTGTTTGAATGGGTTTCCTTTCAAAAGCCCCCAGATGTACTAGATCCGCGGGTAGGCGTCCATCTATGAATGTGACCATACAGGGTGGATGAAGCGAGGAGGTAAGGTCATGAGCCCAAGTTGAGGAGTTAAGGTCATAAGCTCCTCCATGGACAGGGACACTGTACAGCAATGATACATCTCTTGATCAGAGACAAATCACGTGATTATATATCCATCATTAATCTAGTCGGAAATTAAGCGATTCCCTACACAAGTGACTCGAACTTTTGTCCGTCCTTGAAAGGAACAAATGAAAAAATTTGAGGAGGATCTGTACCCAAATGTCTCCTTGACCTTAACATAAATGTCTCATTAAAAACTATTTTGAATATACTTCTTTTACGGTTTCCATATAATGGATCGTTCACGGAAGCCGTGGTCCAGCTCCATCAATCATGGTCCACCATATACTTGGTGGTCACTGAGGTTAAGAAGAAATAGGAGCATTGTTGCCAATGGTTCTAGTTAGAACGTAAATTTAAAAAAAAATCATTTATTACATAGTAATAAACAATTCTGAAAATATTGATATAAAATATTTCAAAAACATTTCTATTTCCGAAAAGCATTCGATAGCGAAGATGTTTGTTTCTGTGGAAACCTTCCAGAACTTGGAAGCAATTTGACCTCTTCGCTTACAAATCTGCAGTAACATATGGTTAAATCATGTGATTTTAGATAAAATGAAAAAAAAAAATATATATATATATATGTAAATATATATATATATATATATATATATATATATATATATATATATATATAATCATAAATTTCGAGATCAGATCCAAAGTGGCACAATCTCTAGGGATGTGAGGTCTTTCCCTGAGGCATAAATTAATACCTTGTGCTTAATTAAAGGAATATTCTCATCTCGGAGATCCTATTCCAATATTTAGTTCAGGCATTGCAGGACTTTAGGTATCCATGGTTACGACCACAAGCAACTAGCTAACTGTCACTGTATCAGTGATCGTAACCATGAATACCTAAGGTCTTGCAATGCCTGCGCATGAGGAAAGAGCCATAGCAAATCAGAAGAACTATACTACATTTTTAATTGGAGGTATTTGCTAATAATATTACACCTACATATTGGGATAGGATCTTGGAGATGGGAATACCCCTTTTAATCAAGACAAGGGTATTTAGTGGTGAAGTTAAAATGCCATTGATCACTTAGAATTGGTGTTTGGGAAGAGTAAACCTCTACACATCCAATTTTCAGCCATTAACTTTAATTATGTAAAAGGCACGATATATTTTGGTGCCCAGTTGTGGGGCTGTACAGGTGCCCCTTGCCCTAAAAGTAGTCCATTTGCTTAAAAGAAATGGGTTCCTGCATTCACAAACTGAGACTGGTTTGAATAAAGAGAGACAAGGCTGTTGTTGCCCACGGTAACAAATTAGATACATTTTTCAAACATTCTCTCTTGATCTCAGGATTCTGTTGCTAAGGGCAACGGCACCACTGATCTTAATCATTGTGAAGCAGTTCTGTGCATTTGCCACAAGCAAATTAAAAAGCACAGAACCAGGTCCATTTAGACAAGATCTAGCAGAGCTGAATTTGTCATTCTGCTGGTTCTTAGTTTACTTGCAGTCCTATGTAAAACTGCACTTTTCCATCGCATGACTAAGTCTTTACCGGTCACCTTCATTAATTACTTGACCACATTGGTTCTAGTAGGTGACGGATGACCTATAAATTGAGAGATGAGCGTTACTACGCCCCCAATGTCAGGGGCATAACTATAATAGGTGACGGGGTTATAATCACCCACGGGCCCTGGAGCCTGAAAAATCCAATGCTTTTCAAGATTTGCAATAAATTGTGGCCCCGTTGGAGCTTTTGCTTCAGATGGTGACAGATAACCCATTGAGAGATGAACGTTACTATGCCCCCAATGTCAGGGGCGTAAGTATAATAGGTGACGGGGTTATAGTCGCCCACGGGCCCTGGAGTCTGAAAAATCCAATGCTTTTCAAGATTTGCAATAAATTGTCGCCCCGTTGGAGCTTTTGCTTTGGATGATGACGGATGACCTATAAATTGAGAGATGAGCGTTACTACGTCCCCAATGTCAGGGGCGTAACTATAATAAGTGACGGGGTTATAACCGCCCACGGGCCCTGGAGTCTGAAAAATCCAATGCTTTTGAAGATTTGCAAGAATTTGGGGCCCCGTTGGAGCTTTTGCTTCGGGGTCCATAATATTCAATGCCCCGAGGTAGAACTTTAGGGAGGGCAGAGATTGCATTTGGACCAGGATCATGGAAGGGGCCCACATTGACGTATGGTACTGTATATGGGATTTTGCATCGCAGCGTGTTATCTCTGGCATTTGTCCTGCATGGCATGGAAATGGCAGATCATTTTATGGTCACGGTCACCTTTAAAGGCTCCCGCTAAGGGAAGAAAAATAGGCGATGCAGCAAAGCAATGCATGTAAAAATCAATTCCGATGGAGTCGCTGCAGCGAGGCAGAGCCGTGATAGTCCGGGAAGCCGTATCTGCCATCAGGAGGCGATAAGCCTGCCCGACCTCTGCAGCTGGAAGGCTCCGGCATGCACCAATGTCCTACTAAACGATAGACATTAGATGCCATGGCACGGCTGGGATTGCTGTGCCATGCTGTGCGATCCTGCGGAGCAGGGCACAGGTACAGCCATGTGTGTAATGCGGAGGGTGGATCCTGGGCGAGAAATTGAGATTAACAATGTCAGATACCGTGTGTGCGGAGGAGGAAGAGGAGGATGGGATGTGACCGCATAAAAGACTGGGGAAGTGCAATATAGGGGGCGCTGTGGAGCTTCACATGCGAGAAAACTAGAAGAATCAGAACTAAAAGCAAAGGATCTAACCAGGCTCGGTCTGGCCCACCGGAAGACAGGGGAATCCTCCGGTGGGCCCCCTTGCTCTCCATTCCACCTATATGAGAAGTAGTCGGCACAATTTATTTGTTTCACCATTTGTTATTAAATGGAAACATAGAAAAGTTTGTAAATGAGGGTAATGTGATATTTGCATTTAGCTGAACAGTGGTCCACTTGGCACCCCAGTCCAGCACAGCATCCTGTCTTCTGTCAGTCTGCACTTTTTACCACCAGATCTATAGGTGTGCTGTTTAATTTATTAATTAACACAGAGCTCCAAATCCTGAGCATAGACCTAGATGTAGCATACAAGATTGTGGTTACCTGCAGCCACCACTAGAGGGAGCACACAGCATGCTGTGTTATCATTGATTTCAATGTCAACGTTATATGTAGTGAGCTCCCTCTAGTGGTGGCTGCAGGTAACCACAATCTTGTATTTTACATCTGTTGAGGATTTGGAGTTCTGAATCAGAAACAGAGAGATTTGATCTGTAGAAAGAGTTATCAATTATTCAGCTCAGAATTTGTAGACTATTTAGTTTCAAACCAAAAAAAAAAAAGTTCAGGCGTTGGATATTCACTTTGATCGTCAAATGTTTTCAATATATTTTGGCCATAGGTTTTGTATGCTAACATCGCTGGTTGCTGTCAGTGAGTATAAAAACGTCATTTCTTATATCCAGAAGTTATGCAAGTGCAAAAAGAGGTCTGATACTCTGTAACAAATCCTGCGCCCGAGTCCGTGTTTTCAGGACGTGAACGGGAACGCCTAAAATCAATGACGGCAAACGCTCAGTAGAGGCTGGGTATTTAATCGCTGATGACTGATTTGGGGTATTTGATGGATAGAAGTAGCAGAGCGAACTGTCACTCACACCATGGCCCCCATCTGGTGCCGGAGGGGGATAAAAAAAACAATTGTGAATGGAACTAGGGGATCACAAAGTGAACAATTCTCCAAAAATCTTGCATTACTTTGAGGATTTGTTACTTAAGCAATTCCTTAGTATGGGATATCTGCATGACTGGTACATGCACCAGTATTGCATCCTCCTGACACTGGGACTTAAAGTGTTAACGACCTGAAATAAATGGGGAAGCCTCCTTTATCCTTGGCCCTCCCAACTTCCTGGCGAGGTTCACACACTATACATCACAGTCAGGGCCGGGGATGATGTATACGTCTAATGCGTTGCTCTAATACATCAAGAGCGCGATGCTTGGCTGATAATGTATAGATATAATGCATCACCGCGCCGCTGTCTACCTCCTGATGTATGGCGCTCCATCCCCTCCTCCATGGCGCCACGTTTTGGATACTCCTACCCTGTCAAAGCAATCACTGCACCACAATATGAACCCATTCCACGCTCTAGACCACCAGGGGTGTCTCTACCATCCACCCTTTCACTACCTTAGTCCAGCAGAGAGATTAACATTAACCCAAAGATGTCCCTAGAACCAAAGGAGGCATTGCGATTCACACGTTAATTTCCCTAGACCACCAGGGATTCTATTATTAGCTATATACTATTAATATATATTTCTTAGCTGGTATAAATGCCGCTGTTTTCCTGAATCCGGCGATGTTTTTCTTTTGTTCCTGCGCCTCTCCGTTCCTGAGATATGGACCCTTCTTTCCTGTATATAAATCTAATAATTTTTAGCCAATTAGGCAAGGCCCTCAAGAACACACCCACAGAGAAGAGTTGAAGGCCACTCCCACTAGCCTAACAGACTGGATTTACATACAGGGAAAATTGGGCCATATCTCAGAAACGGAGAGACCCAGGAACAAAAGGAAAACATTGTTGGATTCAGGAGAACAGCAGCCTTTACACCAGGTAATAAAATAACAAATTTGTATCAAGTGACAGCCCCTCCTTAAAGTCAATGGATGCATGAAAAAAATGGGTTTTATACGAATATCATGCAATCATGCATATGGTATCAATTTTTTAGACATCCATTGCATTTATTAACATAAGAAATTATGACCTTTTATTATTTTTTAAGCCGGATTTAGAAAAACGCATGAAAAATCATCGATTTATCAATCATCATTATTTACCACCTGATTTCTTATATTAACAATTAAAAAATTAAATGAGACCAAATGCGTTTATGTTAATAATAGCAAAGGATTCGAAAAAAAAACCATAGCATAGGCTTATTTTTAATACCCACTGAGTTTTAAAGGGGGTGTTTTTTTCTTAAAGGGAACCTGATAGCTGATCTAGGGGCAGCATGTATCAAGTATGTATGGTTGAAATCATGCCAGTGTCTAACTCTGTGGCGTTTCAGAGAAAAAACATTGGTTAAAAGCCGCGCGGAGACTAGTCGGACAGGCAGGTCCCTGACAACTTCTCCTGCCCCGCTGCCAGTGATCAACAGGTCTGTATGTGCTTGTATAAATAGACAAAAACTGGTTGCTGCAGGGCAGCAGGCAGGGAGAAGCCACCAGGGATCTACCTGCCTGAGTAGTCACCTTTGTGGCTTAATCCTTGGAAGCTTTTAAACTAGGCTCTGTACATATCATTTTTCTGCACAATTTAGAAAACGGCTCTGTACATTGTACATTCTGCAGACTTAAGAACACAGCTCTGTGCGTAGTATATTATGTAGATCTAGAACATGGCTCTCTGTGTAGTATATTCAGCTCTGTATGTAGTATATTCTGCAGTATCTAGAACATGGCTCTGTATTTAGTACATTCTGCAGAATCTAGAACTCGGCTCTGTGCGTATTATATTCTGCAGAATCTAGAACACAGCTCTGTGCATAGTATATTCGGCAGTTTCTAAAACACAGCTCTGTATGTAGTATATTCTGCAGCATCTACAAAACAGCTCTGTGCATGGTATATTCTGCAGTTTCTAGAACAAAGCTCTGTATGTAGTATATTCTGCAGCATCTACAAAACAGCTCTGTGCATAGCATATTCTGCAGTTTCTAAAACACAGCTCTGTATGTAGTATATTCTGCCGCATCTACAAAACAGCTCTGTGCATAGTATATTCTGCACAATCTAGAACTTGGCTTTTTATCTAATATATTTATCTAGATCATGGCTTTCTATGTAGTATATTTTGCATTACCTAGAACACGGCTATGTATGTAGTATATTCTGCAGATCTAGAACATGGCTCTCTACAGTTTATTTTGCATTATCTAGAGCACAGCTCTGTATGTAGTATATTCTGCACAATCTAGAACACAGCTCTGTACATAATATAAAAAATACTATGTATCTGTTCTGCAAAATACTGGATGGATCCAGACAATGTAAACTTTGCGGTTCACTTAGTAGCGAAATATTCAATGCTAATCTAGAACATGACCCCCTGCGGGCAGCACAGGCCATACTGGCAGTGTGGAGCCTCCATGCTGACTGCTGGGGTCGCCCTGTGTCCGTTCTCCCGTCTGGATCTCATTGCCGTCAGTATAACCAGCAGAGATCTGGGTACATCTGACTGCTGGGATATTAATCCGGAGCAGCGCTGCGAACACGCCAGACCTTGTCCTGCTAATATCCCATCATAGGCCGGATCACAGCTGCACTCAGGCAGCGTCTTGTGCTGATACCAGACATATTGCAGACACCACAATATCCTGTCCTAATCCAGAATCCAGATGTGCAGACAATATGCCGAGGATTCGCAGATAACGCCGCAGATCCAGGACCGGAATCAAAGAGCCAGCTCAGAAATAAGCCTCATTATTACAGCAGAAAAGCGCAGAGATCTGAGAAGAATACAAATCCATGACACTCACCGGAACACTACAACCCCCAACATCAGCATAATGAAACTATTATAGCCTATGCACAGAAGACCACAACCCCCAACATCAGCACAATGCACCTTTATACTGCACACAAAGCACTACAACCCCCACCATGAGCACCATGCAATTCTATTGTACTCCCTATAAAGAATACTACACCTCCCAACATGTTCATAGCAGAATCCTATACACAGAAGACTACAATTCCCTACATGACAATAACGAAAATCTATTACCCTCCAAATATGACGCATCATGTGTCCAACATAGAGGAGGAGTACTACAAGCCCCAACATGGCCATCATATACTTCTATTACACTCTATAATCAAAGAACTAAGATCCCCAACATATTTATAATACAAGTCTAAAATGCTCTGTACATCATGAACTACAACCCTCAGCATGACGGGACCACTACTATCAGATAGGTCTCCCCTGGGTCAAAAGGGTTAACAATATTAAAGGGAAAACACTAATTAAAAACAAAATTTAAAAACAACTAAGGGCGCTGCACAAAAAATCTTACTGGTCCTTCTGCATCAAATAATCGGACATAACTACCCTAATTGTCCAATATTAAATGTTCAAAAACCCAATTTGCAATATATATATATATATATATATATATATATATATATATATATATATATATATATATATTTGCGCTGAAGATACCATTAGTTCTCAGAGAGCTGTTAGTAAAAGAGACTTCTTACAAAAAAATGCTATATGTCACCATTCATCTGAACAATTACCTTGGTCAAAACGGATACAGCAGTCGTCATGCAGCGCTGTTGTCCAGAGAAAATCCTTGCGGCTAAGGCTTCTTTCACACTAGCGTCAGAATCTCCCCGTCGCAATGCGTCGGGGAGAGATTCCGACGCTAGCGTTTAGCGCATTGCACAACGGAGGCAGCGGATGCATTTCTCCGGCGCATCCGCTGCCCCATTGTAAGGTGCGGGGAGGTGGGGGCGGAGTTCCGGCCGCGCATGCGCGGTCGGAAAAAGCGGTCCGTCAGGAGCAAAAAACATTACATGTAGCGTTTTTTGCTCCCGACGGTCCGCCAAAGCACGACGCTTCCGTCGCACGACGAATGTGACGTGTGGCAATCCGTGGCAAATGCGTCGTCAATGCAAGTCTATGGGGAAAAAACGCATCCTGCAAGCACTTTTGCAGGATGCGTTTTTTCTGCAAAACGACGCATTGTGACGGATTGCAGAAAACGCTAGTGTGAAAGTAGCCTAATAGATAATACTGTCCAAGTGTCCACAAACCATGTCTCCCGACAATATGTACAAGGATGATCCTCAGTGTTCCCAGAAATAGAGGGAGAGGGTGTTATCCTGTCCCGGCCGGTGACAGGCACCCTTTACCTCGTGGGCAGCGCTCCTAGCTTCTTGGCGATAACCCGCGTTTCCAAAGAGAGATTGACGGCAAGGTGCAGTGAAGCTGCAGGACCTTGCGTGACGTCACAGACACGTGATGCTTCACGTGACCGGTTAACAAAGTGCACCTAGGACCAAACTTCAATCCGACGCGTTTCGGAGTCAACAGACTCCTTCCTCAGGGATCATCCTTGTACATATTGTTATTGTTATTTTTTGTAAGAAGTCTTTTTACTAACAGCTCTCTGAGAACTAATGGTATCTTCAGCGCAAATATATATATATATTACTAATTGGGTTTTTGAATATAATATATGATGAGTATATTACTAATTGAAAACAGCCTGAGACTAATAAGAGGAGTGCAGGGCCAACTACAGAGGCAGCCACCCCCTTCATATCCATCCATCCTTCTATCTATCCATCTCTTCTATTCAATCATCCATCCCTTCTATCCATCCATTTCTTCTACCCAATCATCCATCTCTTCTACCCATCCATCCCTCCCTTCTATGCATCCATCTCTTCTTTTCATCCATCCATCCATCCCTCCATCTCTTCTTTTCATCCATCCATCCCTTCTATCCATCCTTATATCCATCCATCTCTTCTATCCAATCATCCATCTCTTCTATTCATCCATCCATCTCTTCCATCCATCCATCTCTTTTATCCAATCATCCATCTCTTCCATCCATCCATCTCTTCTATCCAATCATCCATCTCTTCTGTCCATCCCTCCCTTCTATCCATCCATCTCTTCTTTTCATCCATCCATCTCTTCTGTCCATCCATCCCTTCTATCCATCCATCCATCCATCCATCCACCCATCCCTTCTATCCATCCATCTCTTCTATCCAATCATCCATCTCTTTTATCCAATCATCTATCCATCTCTTCTATCCATCCATCCATTCCTTATATTCTTCCATTTCTTCTATCCTTCCTTCTATCCCATCCATCTTTTCTACTACTACCTCTTCTATTTATCTATCTTTCTCTTCTGTCCATCACTCCTATCCATCCATTACTTCTATCTTTTCTATGTCATATCTATCCGTCTTTCAATCATCCAATATTCATCCCTCCATCTAATATCCATCCCTCCATCCTCCCATCCCTCCATCCCTCCATCCTCCCATCCCTCCATCCCACCTCAGCAGTGCGGCTCCAGGTCTAGACCTTCACTTGATCACATCTCAACTATGAAGATATTAAGAAATAGTCTTCCCGTCTTCAGTGTGGTGTCCGTGGCCCAGTACACGTGGTGGTACCGAGACTCAGATGCCCCGGATGGATCTGTCCCCCCGGTATCTACCCTCCATCCGACCTAGTAGCCAGGCCCTGCCTGCATTTCATACGCCGCCATTTCTGAACGGTCGCTTCCTTAGACCGATGTCTTTACCTCTCAGCTGCTTCCAGGTCACAGTCGGTTCCGGTTTTCCTACAGCTAGACACCTGAGGAGGACGTCACTGCCCTCGTTCACGGTGATGCTAGACGAGATGTTCTCGATTCTGGCCGGAACTGGAATGAAAAACAAAAATAAGTCACATTTCTAGAAATTTTATTTTTCATTTAAAATCTTGTATATCCTTAGTTTTGGACAACCCCTTTAAGTCTCTTAATCTTGAGTCACTTGGGGCTCCATGCACTACTTTGTTTTACCTGTAGGAGCGCTGTGGCACACAAAGGCAAATCGATCATGAGGTCTCGGAGCGGTGGGACCCCCCACCATTAACTTGTCACCCGCGATATAAGTAGGGGCTGCCCATTAAAAATTTACACCTTTAATGAAACATTGTTTTTCTTGATTTGTTATTATTTGCATTGTTAATAGGACAATAATAAGATCTGGATTCGGCCTCCGGGACCGTTTCGTGTCTCCGATCTGCAGCTGCAAACAATGAAACATGGTTTCCCTATGAAAAATGTTTGTAAACTGCACCCAGAATCTACGGCTTTTATTGTTACTTTCCTGATATATTGCTTCATAAATGGCTGACGAAAGAGACATAAAAGACAACAAAACAATAAAACAACCAGCAAAGCAGCGGGATCCCCGAGCAAATAAAGCTCTAGTGGTGGAACGTGTCTCTACGCGGATGGAGCAGTCTAGACTAGGACTGTAGCAATGCTCTGTCCGCGGGACCATCGCGGCCACATTGCGGTTTATTACGACCATTTATTGATCACATCCCAATCTTGCAGCGCTCGGTGCCCACCATCTGCGACAATGCCCACCATCCCTGTCAGATGTACCCTTCCTGGGCACAGATCTAGAAACGTAAAGGATCCAGCACTAATTAAAATCATCTTTAGGGCTCGTTCAGATGATCAGATTACACATATAAGTCAATGGATGCATGAAGAATTAACCAAAGTGGACAACCTCCAACATCGTAATCCATGGTAGGAGATGGCGTAGATGTTAGGGGCCCAATGGTTAGGGGATGGATAAGAGATATATTGAGATTATCGTGTGACCTATCTGTCACCTAAAGAGTTAAATATTGTATATTTACCCCCTTCCCTCCATAGTTATTCGTGGAGTCTTCTTCCTTTCCCCGCTGCATTATAAATGGTGTAACCTTACCCATAGGATTCATAATTGCTTCGGAGATGAGATCAGAAGCATCCAGGATATTCCTGGAGCACTTAGACGTTGGGTCTGCGGCTGGGATAGTGCTTGGCCATCTTTATGACGTCTTCTTCATGACTGAGATGTCTTATGTAATCCAACATAACTTTAGGCCTGGATCTTATGTACATAGGACCCACACATTGATGGAAGGCAATGTGACCCACGACGATGGAAGGCAATGTGACCCACGACGATGGAAGGCAATGTGACCCTCGACGATGGAAGGCAACGTGACCCACGACGACGGAAGGCAATGTGACCCTCGGCGATGGAAGGCAACGTGACTCACGATGACGGAAGGCAACATGACCCACGACGGAAGGCAATGTGACCCTCGAAGATGGAAGGCAACGTGACCCACGATAACGGAAGGCAACATGACTCACGACAACTGAAGGCAATGTGACCCACAACGATGGAAGGCAACATGACCCATGACGACGGAAGCCAACATGACCCACGATGATGGAAGGCAAATGTGACCCTCGACGATGGAAGGCAACATGACTCACGATGACGGAAGGCAAATGTGACCCTCAACGATGGAAGGCAACATGACCCACAACGATGGAAAGCAACGTGACCCACGGCAACGGAAGGCAACATGACCCACGACAACGGAAGGCAAATGTGACCCACGACGATGGAAGGCAACATGACTCAAGACGACGGATGGCAACTTGACCCACAACGGATGATGGAAAGTAAAGTGACCAATGACGACAGAAGGCAACATGACTCATGATGACGGAAGACAATGTGACCTACGCCGACGAAAGGCAAAGTGACCCAAGGGAACTGAAGGCAACATGACCCATGGAGACAGAAGACAATTTGACTCACACAGATGGAAGACAATGTGACACACAACGACAAAAGGCAAAGTGACCCACGCCAATGGAAGACGTGACCAACGCCAATGGAAGACGTGACCCTCGCCAATGGAAGACGTGACCCTCGCCAATGGAAGATGTGACCCTCACCAATGGAAGACGTGACCCACGCCAATGGAAAACGTGATCCACGCCAATGGAAAACGTGACCCACGCCAATGGAAAACGTGACCCACGCTGACAGAAGCAACGTGACCCACGATGATGGAAGACAACGTGACCCATGAAGATGGAAGTCAAGCTGCCCCTGTACAGTATGTGCCTCAGTCCCCAACAGTCTCCAACACAGGTCCCACTAATACGACTACAATTCACCCCAAAAAGTGTCTCATCTTTTGAAAGTTTTTCTTGCATGCCATGCTTATGTTTCCAAAAGTATTAGCTCCAGTTACCCTAATAAGTGCACCAGCATCCTGTAGTCCGTGCCACATGGGCCTCATTGAGTGCACCAATGGTGTTTCCATAAATGTCACAGCTGCCGACACCATCGGGCTCCTCACATATACCACTGATATTCTCGTAAGTGTATCAGTGCCTAAAAGGTGTCCAACTTCGGGGGTCTGAAGGGGCTGAAGTCTTTGCAGAGAGCTGAGCTTTACTGGAGTTGCTGCCACTTCACTCTAGTGATAGATGGGGGGGTCACAGTCCACAGATGAGACGTTGCTGGTGTATCCTAACAATAAGCGGAGACCCCCTATAAGTACAGCAGATTATATGGTGATACTTTGCGAAGATTAAATTGACCCAAAAATTACAGATATGTCTTCTTGCTACCCATAATGGTGCAACAGGGTGCATAGAGAATATGCAATGAGGGATCTTAAACAACGTCATAACAGGTTTTTTTTTTCTGCAGAAGCAGTGCCACTTCTTTCTACTGGCTGCATCTGGTACTGCAGCTCAGCTCCATCATTAATAGGGATAAGCTGCAATACCAGGCGTAGCCATACACAAGAGTGGCGCTATTCCTACAAACTGCGGGTGCATTTTTATCGCAGTGCAGAGGTTTTATTTTGCTTTTTTTCGGTTCGTTTTTCACTTTAAGGTCTCGGTCCAACTTTGAAAAAAAAGGGAAATCGGCGCCGTTCCACATCAGAAAGGCTTCACGCACGGTTCTCCATTTCAGGGGAATTAGGCAGGAAGCAAACTGCTGACATCTTGCTAAAGTTTGGACTGTTTGTTTTAGCTTTATTTTTTCTTTCTTTCTTTCTTTGTCGGTTTCTGCTGAATTGGGCCCTTCGCACAGACTTGCGTTCTCCATTCCAAAAAACACCGTCAAGCTGTAATTATCCCCCCCATCCCACAATAGAAAAGCTTTCAGAGCTCTGACAATACGGCTGATTGTGAGAAGGGGGGGGGGAGGCGGCAAATTCTGTGACTGACGGCTTCGCTCCCGCAAATCCAGATGGGGCCCCTGCACACACACAATGGCGGCCATTATCAAGTTGGCCGAATGAAAAGCCGCCTCGCAATTGGCTACGGCGACTGCACACTGCACGTGTCACTGCGGCACAAGGGAGCAGAGGGGGGAAAGGACGCAGCGGCGCGCACTGTGCGGAGGGGGGAAAGGACACAGCGGCGCGCACTGTGCGGAGGGGGGAAAGGACACAGCGGTGAGAACTGGGCAGAGGGGTGGCCGCAGGGGTTAACTGTTACCTTGCTGCAGACTGTACATGACAAGGATGAGGATAACAGGGATGAGGTGGATGAAGAGGAAGTTGGCATTAAATTTGCACCCGTATTTTTTTTTGTAGAGTTTTTTGTGTTTTTTTTTCCTGCACCATTTTCATCTTTCCATTTGAGTCTTTTTTAAGTATTTTATGCACATTGGTCGTTTTTTCTTTTGCGTATGCGTTCACCTGATCCATCATTCGTAACTTTTCGAAAAGTCCCAAAATTGGTCACAAATGCACTCTCATCCTCTCAGTGGCATAAATAGAGTCCGATTGGCCCCAGTGCAAAATTTGGACCTGGGCCCCCACCTGCATGTTGGTCAGATGTGTGAGCCCTTGTAGCGTTCTAGATGCTATAAAGACATGCGTGTTCTTCTCCCCCAATATAATAATGCCCCCTTTACTGGGCTCAATGATATAATGATGTCCCCCATCCTGGGCCCCTTCCTGGTATAGTGTCCCCCATCCTGGGACCCTTCCTGATATAATGCCTCCAATCCTGGGCCCCTTCCTGGTATAATGTCCCCCATCCTGGGCCCCTTCCTGATATAATGCCCCACATCCTGGGCCCCTTCCTGGTATAATGTCCTCAGCAAAGTCCAGTAATAATATCGCATCCTGGCCCCTTCCAGTAATAATGTTACCCATCCTTTAAAAATGTCCCCCATCCTAGTACAATGCCCCCTATCCTTGGCTCCTTCCTGATATAATGCCCCCCATCCTTGGCCCCTTCCTCGTATAGTATAGTATGCTTTGAAGTGTTTTTTTGTGTGCGACTTTGTGGCACTAATTGATGTCTAGTCCCACAACTTAAAATGCCACTGGGCTATGCATTGTGACTTAATTGGGCCACTGCCTACTAGGCAAATTCCCATTGAACTGCAGTGTCCTGTACATAGTGGACCGTCGGCCCGGTTTTATGACTGCTGGCCCTTTAATTCTTATTAACAGAGTGCATGCGGGTGCACACCCATGCCTGCTGGCACTCAATGTTCAGTATGCTGCAGTGGTGTTACAGTGTACCACTGTCAGTATCAGACCTCAGGAGAACTTTTTTTTTGTCTGTTCTCGTACTCTGTTACTTCAAACAGCGGCTGAAGTTGTCAGGTGAGCTGTATCCTCTGTGAACAAGGCTCGGTGAGTTGTCAATGTTACTAGCCAGTCAGTGCCTTCTATATGATGTATATACACCATTCTCAGTGTATCCTATACGGTGTATACTGTATACACCGACCCCAATATCTCCTATGTAATGCATATACACTAGCACTAGTGTCTCCTATGTGATGTGTATATAAACCAGCGTCTCCTATGTGGTGCATATACACCAGCCTCAGTGTCTCCTGTATGGTGCATATACAACGGCCCCAGCATCTGCTATCTGGTGTACAGTGGGTGAAAAAAAAAGTATTTGATCCCTTGCTGATTTTGTAAGTTTGCCCACTGACAAAGACATGAACAGTCTATAATTTTAATGTAGGTTAATTTTAACATTGAGAGATAGAATATCAAAAATAAAATCCAGAAAATCACATTGTATAAATTCTATAAATGTATTTGCATTTTGCAGTGAGAAATAAGTATTTGATCCCTCTGGCAAACAAGACTTAATACTTGGTGGTAAAACCCTTGTTGGCAAGCACAGCAGACGTTTCTCGTAGTTGATGATGAGGTTTGCGCATATGTCAGGAGGAATTTTGGTCCACTCCTCTTTTTAGATCATCTCTAAATCATTAAGATTTTGAGGCTGTCACTTGGCAACTCGGAGCTTCAACTCCCTCCATAAGTTTTCTATGGGATGAAGGTCTGGAGACTGGCTAGGCCACTCCATGATCTTAATGTGCTTCTTTTTGAGTCACTCCTTTGTTGCCTTGGCTGTGTGTTTTGGGTCATTGTCTTGTTGGAAGACTCAGCCATGACCCATTTTTAATATCCTGGTGGAGGGAAGGAGGTTGTCACTCAGGATTTTAGGGTACATGGCTCCATTCATTCTCCCATTGATGCTGTGAAGCATTCCTGTGACCTTAGCAGAGAAACACACCCAAAACATAATGTTTCCACCTCCATGCTTGACAGTGGGGATGGTGTTCTTTGGGTCACAGGCAGCATTTCTCTTCCTCCAAACACAGTGAGTTGAGTTAATGCCAAAAACCTCAATATGTGTCTCATCTGACCCCAGCGCCTTCTCCCAATCACTCACAGAATCATCCAGGTGTTCATTGGCAAACTTCAGATGGGCCTGCACATGTGCCTTCTTGAGCAGGGAGACCTTGCGGGCACTGCTGGATTATAAACCTTTACGGTGTAATGTGTTACCAATGGTTTTCTTGGTGACTGTGATCCCAGCTGCCTTGAGATCATTAGCAAGTTCCCCCCCACCCCAAGTAAATTTAGGCTGATGTTTCACCTTCCTCATGATCAATGATTTATGGTTGCGGACTTAAGACTGACACAAGAAATTATTTTTTTTCTGCTGCTCATTTATTTAACTTGGTCTGGATACAGTTGTAGCAAACCCTCAGCTGCGAGAAGTATTAGATCTATATGAGTTTTGGTTTCATGATGTTGTAGAGATCAGAAGTTTTGATTAGTGGTGATCTGGGATGATGAGACCTCACCGATCGCTAAAGCCAAAGGGCGAGTGTCCAGCATTGGACTGGCCCTCCGGAGAAGCAGAGGATCCTCCGGTGGGCCCTGGCCGGCACTGCATTGCAGCAGGTAACTTAGTGATTACACAAAATTATTTGCTGCCGCAGATGTCAGACAAAGTGTGAACACAGCCCTGGTCTGTTGCAGTGCATCAGTGCAGGTGGAAGTCATTGTCTGTATTCTGTGCTGTCTATATGTGACTGCTCTGTAGCCTTCTTGCTATGCACAGGAATAACGGGGGTGTAAAGGGCCACATTGGGTCTAGACTATTAGTGAAGCCCCTCGCCCCGACTCCCCCTTCGTCGTTTCATTCTCTGACTCATTATTGGACTCAACCGCCAATTCAGGGGAACCTTTCATAATAACCAAAAGCAAACAAGCCATAATTACCCTTTCTACATCATAAATGGATGTTTAGCGGCTCCGACCCACACAACACGTCCCCGGGCTGGAGAGCAAAGCAGAAAAATCCTCCGATATTCAGCATTCTGGATACAAAAGGATTCATTAACCGTGACCTCTCTCCAAAAGTGGATATCGCTCATGGGTGACCCGCCCGAGGTCTACAGCAGCTCTAATTAATAGGTAATTATATTAATTCACTGTATATTCAATTAACGAATTAGGACCCAATCGGAGGGAAGTAAACAGATTTTGAGGTTATAGGGGCACTCCGGGCAGAAAAAAAAAAAAAAAAAAAAAGACACGAGTATTATGTATATTCTTCTGCCTGTGGCCTTCTTCTGGGTTGGATTGAAGCATAGTCAGTAGGGTTGACATAGAGGGTTTCCTCAAGGGGTCTACTGGTTTTGGCAAATGTCACTACTTACAGGGGGTCCCTGATGATAGGCTGGAAAAACAGGACCGAAGACCATGGATGGTCCATGTAATGGAGATACACCAGGTTCTCAAGACCGAGATCCATTCTTGTGCCTACTCTCAATGTTAGAGGGGGTCCTGAATTGGGATATTGCTATTACCGTGCGTCATCCCCTAAATCTTTGGATGACTGGGCGATGGACACAGGTGAATCAGTCTAGTAGACCTCTTTCGAACTATATGGGGGTCCTGGAATCGGTGATTAGGCTTTAATGTTATTGAATGACTACAGGAGGCCCTGTTGTTGTGTGGGGGGCACAAAGGGAAAATTATCATTGTGTGGGGGCACTTTTACAGTGAGGCATAAGGTAGGTAATATCTAAGGTGGTGCAGAATGGGCAGTATTACTTTTTAGGGCAACCAGGGGGATACTATAACTAGGGGACAAAAAGGGGATTATGTAGCTGAGAAGGCACTAAGGCGGGGATATAATTTAGAGAGGGCTGTTCTGCTTTTGCAGGACACAGGGTGTGCGATTATATTTTTTTTGGGGGGTCAGTATTTCTCTGTAGGAGGAATGAAATATTTTATAACTTTGAGGGGGCACAATGGGGATCTATTTCTGTGCTGGGCAAGGGCTACTATTACATTTTGGGGGGCAGTATTTCTTTGTAGGGGGCAAAGATTTTAATAACTTTGAGGAGAGGCACTATTACTTTGTGGGGCACAGGAGGTACTATTACATTGTGGAGCAGCATTGCTTTGTAGGAGGCAAAAATGTAATTATATAACTTTGAGGGGCACAAAGGGGTGTTATTAATTCGAAGTGACAAAAACGGCACTATTACTTCATAGGCCATGTGAAGGAGGATTACTTCTTTCAGGGGTACCCAATAATTTGTGGGGGGCACAAAAGGTCTATTATCACAATGTGGAGGCCCAATGATGGGAACGGTTACTGTGGCCATTGGTCCTTTAAGATTTTTGTACCCATGGCCAACATGTAGTCAACAACATGGCCATCTCCATATAGGTTTGTACAGGGAACATCATCAATGTACGGACCCAGTGGAGGCGCCTTATAAGCATACTTTGTCAGGATGGATGGAGGTTTCAGGGACTTACCTTGTACAATGAGATAGGCCTGGGTAGTGTGGGGCTTATCCTGGGTCTGGTAGGAGCAGGTGTATAGACCTTCATCCGCTACATCCAGTTGGGTAATGATGATGCTGAATTCGGTTTTGTTGTAATTGAGTAGTTGGACGCGAGGGTCTATGGACCATTTGTCATTGCCTGCATACAGGATGTTGGACCGGTTGAGCCAGGCCACTCGCGTTACTTGGTCATCAATCGAACAACTGGAAGACAAAAGAAACCCCAAAACACCATGATTTCACCTCTAGTCATTGGAATGGACAGAGGAGGATACGAGCTCTTGTATGTCTTAAAAATATGGCTTCTCTCTTCTAAAAACAACGCCCCCCTTCCTGTCCACATTTTGCGTTATTACATCTCGGTCCCTTTCACTCTGATTGAGTTGCAAACCTAAACCTGAGCCAAGTACAAGTGTGGCCCTGTTTTCTTGATGGCCACCTAAAGAAGGCTCATAAACCTTCAGTGGAGCAGGAGGTCACAATTCCTCCTGGACTTGGTCTTAAACTTTCTGGAACACAGGGGATGTCGTTTCCCCATTCTTTCACTGTAAATCCTACAACGATCTAATAAATGTCCTTAGGTTACAACCAAAAAAACATTTGTAGAAATCAAGCCAAGAATTTCAGAACTGGCAGTAATTTTGTAGAAGTCGTATCTACCTTGATCCTGAGATTTCCCTGGACTCGATGTAGAAGATATTCCGTTCCTTCGCATGTATCGGCCATTATAATACCCTCATCTTATCAATACCCCACTCCCTGCCCTCATCGAATGTCAAAGGGTCATCTCTAAACCTCATCGCTTGGCGATTGCGAGACTGTAGAAGTCCACATGACCCTTTTGATAGAAGATTACATTCACAAAGCCTTTCCAAGCGTCATTGACATCTCCACCATGTGTTTTTATCCTTTTGGATAATACATTGCCTTCCAGCCGTCATATCGTGTCTCTTTTCTATAGACTCGTCTTCACAGCTGGATCCTTTCCTGTTATAGCACTTGGTATGAAGCCGGATCCGATAGCCCCGTTATTTCCTTATTTATAAAAGACTTTCCACAACGTCTATAGACTCCTACCGACTTCTAATCCAAAACACAGTGGCCCAGCTGAGTCGGCGAGGGTCTAAAGAGTGGAAAACTTTCAGATTGCATTGATTACCATGCGGGAACGCACCTGCTTTATAGATGCTGGAGCTATTTGTGCGGAGCTGGGGGATGCTGGGGCTGGATCAAAAACTCAAAGCCATCAGGAGCCATAAAAAAAATGTTCAATAACGTTCCCTTCCTATACATGACCCCATCAAGGTATCGTAAGATAGCTGAAGCCTTATGTGGCAATATGTCTGATATAAGCCATCAAGGACCATATAAATGGAGAAATAACAGTGAGTGTATTATATATACACCTCAGATTCCTATCTATGGAATATAAATATAGCCCGGTACGGTCCCTGCTAACTCCACGATAAACCCAGAACTACTCGCTGCCACCTCCAATAGTTTGTACAGGTGGATTGGAGGACTGGTTTCTATAGCTTTCAGAAGTGTGGCTTACAGAACAAAAGGAACGGAACTATTACATTTTATGTTTAATCCGGAAAGATAGGCAGTGTTTAGAAACAATATACAGTACACGATATTTTACAAAGGGGAAAAAACAATACAGCATATACAATTACCATTAACAAAATAAACTTACTAAATGCATTTTTCCTGCGCATCCACTGCCCCATTGTAAGGTGTGGAGAGGTGGGGGCGGAGTTCCGGCCGCGCATGCACGGTCAGAAAAAGCGGTCCGTCGGCAGCAAAAAACGTTACATGTAACGTTTTTTGCTCCCGGCGGTCCGCCACAACACGGCGCAACCGTCGCACGACGGTTGCGACGTGTGTCAATGCGTCGCTAATGTTAATCTATGGGGCAAAAACGCATCCTGCAAACAACTTTGCAGGATGCGTTTTTTCCCATAAACGACGCATTGCAAAAAACGCTAGTGTGAAAGTAGCCTTATAGGCATGTGTTACAGTTATGAAAAAAATTAGCATATTCTTCCCCAATTAGTCCTGATGTTGGAATATATGTCCCATCAATATCGGATCTATACAAACCCCAATATTCATAACTTCCCATTGGCACCAAACCGACTAGTTGCAGACATCCAGTTTCCTCTAAAGTGAACGAGAGTTACTTCTAGAGGTGTTCGATTTCTTGCTGCTCTGCCTCTTAAATCCACAAATCCTAAAACTTCAAGTCCATTTCCACAATAGAAGTCCTGTCTTCATTATTTGGTCACTGCATGTAGTCTCAGCCTTAAAGGGAATTTAATTAGTTTTTCATATGTACCACTCACTTCCCTATGTTAAACATGTGGTTCTACTTCAAGGAGGCTCTTAGACTGCCAGCTTAGACTCCTTGAGATATTCTGTGTAAGAAAGGAGGGGGGCGAAATCCCTCTCCCTGGAGATGTGTTATGGATTTTAATGTTTTCTATGACATGAGACTCAAGGGTCATACAACTAATAGGAGACATAGGGGGCCATATAACGAGAGAGCCATAAAGGGCCATGTGACTATTCTGTGCCATAGTCGGTGATATATCTGATGTCAGCTATAACAAGACATACAATTAGTAGGAGCTATAGGGAACACATAGCTGGTATGCAGCTTTTGGTGCTATAAAACTAGTATGAGCCATAGGGAGCCATACAATTAGCATCAACCATAGGGAGCCATATGTTATGATAAGGTAATTCAGTACCACAATGGACATAGAGGTCAGAGCACATACAGTGACCTGACAATAACCCAAAAACATAGAACGAGCTCTGAGACGTGGGAACTCTGCTGACCGCAATCCCTAATCCTCACCAACCACACTAGAGGCAGCCGTGGATTGCGCCTAACGCTCCCTATGCAACTCGGCACAGCCTGAGAAACTAGCTAACCTGAAGATAGAAAATAAGCCTACCTTGCATCAGAGAAATACCCCAAAGGAAAAGGCAGTCCCCACATATAATGACAGTGAGTTAAGATGAAAAGACAAACGTAGAGATGAAATAGATTTAGCAAAGTGAGGCCCGACTTTCTGAACAGAGCGAGGATAGGAAAGGTAACTATGCGGTCAACACAAAACCCTACAAAAACCACGCAAAGGGGGCAAAAAGACCCTCCGTACCGAACTAACGGCACGGAGGTACACCCTCTGCGTCCCAGAGCTTCCAGCAAGCAGGAAAAAACAAACAGACAAGCTGGAGAGAAAAAAACAGCAAACAAAATAGCAAAGCGGAACTTAGCTATACAGAGCAGCAGGCCACAGGAACGATCCAGGAGGAAACAGGTCCCATACTAGAACATTGACTGGAGGCCAGGATCAAAGCACTAGGTGGAGTTAAATAGAGCAGCACCTAACGACTTCACCACATCACCTGAGGAAGGAAACTCAGAAGCCGCAGTACCACTTTCCTCCACCAACGGAAGCTCACAGAGAGAATCAGCCGAAGTACCACTTGTGACCACAGAAGGGAGCTCTGCCACAGAATTCACAACAGCCATACAACTAATATATGCCATAGGGAGTCATACAACTAGCATGATCCATAGGGAGCTATGCAATTAGTATCACCCATAGGGAGCCATACAATTAGTATCAGCCATATGACTAGTATGAGCCATGGGGAGCCATACAACTAGCATGAGCCATAGGGAGCAATGTAACAAATATGAGCCATAGGGAGCCATACAACTAGCATGAGCCATAGGGAGCAATGTAACAAATATGAGCCATAGGGAGCCATACAACTAGCATGAGCCATAGGGAGCAATGTAACAAATATGAGCCATAGGGTGCCATACAATTAGTGTGAGGCACAGGGAGCAATGTAACAAATATGAGCCATAGGGAGCCATACAACTAGCATGAGCCATAGGGAGCATTGTAACAAATATGAGCCATAGGGTGCCATACAACTAGTATGAGCCATAGGGAGCAATGCAACAAATATGAGCCATAGGGAGCCACACAACTAGAATGAGCCATAGGGAGCAATGTAACAAATATGAGCCATAGGGAGCAATGTAACAAATATGAGCCATATGGAGCAATGTAACAAATATGAGCCATAGGGAGCCATACAACTAGAATGAGCCATAGGGAGCAATGTAACAAATATGAGCCATAGGGAGCAATGTAACAAATATGAGCCATAGGGAGCAATGTAACAAATATGAGCCATAGGGAGCCACACAACTAGAATGAGCCAAAGGGAGCAATGTAACAAATATGAGCCATAGGGAGCCATACAACTAGAATGAGCCATAGGGAGCAATGTAACAAATATGAGTCATAGGGAGCCATACAACTAGTATGAGTCATAGGGAGCAATGTAACAAATATGAGCCATAGGGAGCAATGTAACAAATATGAGCCATAGGGTGCCATACAACTAGTATGAGTCATAGGGAGCAATGTAACAAATATGAGCCATAGGGAGCAATGTAACAAATATGAGCCATAGGGTGCCATACAACTAGTATGAGTCATACAGAACTATACCACTAGTATGAGCAATGTAACAAATTTGAGCCATTGGGAGCTATATAACTAGTATGAGTCATAGGGAGACATATAACTAATATGGGCAATAGGGAGCCATATGACTTATGAGCCATACGGAGTTATACTACTAGTATGAGCCATAGGGTGCCATATAACTAGTATAAGCCATAACGTGCTATTCAACTAGTATGAGCCATATTGTGCCACACAACTAATATGAGCCATACAATGACATATAACTAGTATAAGTCACGGGGTGCTATTCAACTATTATGAGCCATAGGGAGCCATACAACTAGTGTAAGCCATAGGGCGCCATATAAGTTGAATGAGCCATATGGGAAAATACCTCTAGTATGAGCCATAGGGGGCAGAGAATTGATCTGCTCTACAGGGAGCCATACAACTAATATGAGCCATATGGGCCATATAAATAATATAAACCACGTGGGGGAGACAATCAACTAATATGAACCATATGGGTAAATAAATAAGTATCTGGTAAAAGCCATAAAGGACTATATGACGAGAATAATCTATAGTTTCCATATAAAAGTATGAGCCATAGGGAGGGTTGGTATACAATTAGTATGTGCGAAATCAAAAGAAATCACCTCCCCTTACAAAAGACCGTATGTGCCATAGGGTGTCATATAACTAGTATGGGCTGTGTCATATCATACTTCCTCCTAAAAATCGACAGTACGGCCACAGCTGCCGATATAGCTACCAACACCTTAGCTCGGACTGGAGATGTTGGGAAAAGAAGGGCCAGCCATGCGGGATCTCAACATGGTTCATCCTTTTATTTTTGGTGGACGACCCATCGCGGTTTTCTATCCCTTCTACAGAACACACGCTCGTTCAGTTGAGCGTGCATGTGCATGGGTGAAATGAAAGGAATTGCCAGTGGTAAAGCTGTAACAGTAATTCCCTGTTATGGTTGCATAAATCCTTACACCCCTCTATTAAAAGATAATATAGAAAAAAATATGGATTTATTCCGCTCCTCGTTGGAGAAGTGCGGCAGCTATTTCCCGGAGAGTTATCCCCTAATTAGACCTCTCCTTCCAACAAAGCAGGTTTTATAAGAGCAATCAGATTTTTCCTAGGAGAAAGCCATATTTTAATTTAAGGACGCCCCGTTCCTGATCTCTAAGCATCTCATCAGGAGAGGATTCCCAGTTTTTCACGCCTAAGAATGTTTTGGAGGTTGTGTTGGAAGCGCGTTCCTCTGGGAGACATTCCCATCTCAATAGTACTACTCCCCTGATAGAACATCATAGTCTCAACATGTCAGGATTGATCTGAATTACCGCCCGCGGAGAGATCATAATGTAGTTATGATTACTGCGAGACGGACACATAAATCACAGTGGTATGAAAAAGGCTCTTAACCCTTCTGATACTAGAGCTTTACCATTGCACGCATAACATTTGGTGGACTGAGGGGTCATTGAAGAAGCCAATGATTGGAGAAGACCATATCCATCTCCATCAACTTCAGGAACACATTGTGGTTCTCTGATCAGTAGTTTGGTGTCCAATTTATTGGGAATCTTTGATCAGTATCCTACCCATGTGATTTGAGATGACGTCATCCTAGGACACCATGACATCACAAGCCCTTTGTCACAGGGTTACCACGATAGTGTGGAGCCAGAAGACCGCAGCGTCTGATTGCTCCTACATCGGCGCTGAGAAGAAGCACTTCTCCTTGATTTTAAATGTGTTTATTACTTCTGGCAGAACAGAGGTTAATCGGACATGTTGGAAATCCCTGTGCTCACAGCTGTGCTCGGTTATCCTCTCCTTTTCCCTTTATAATCTGAGCTCTGTTACTAATCCTTGTCAGAGCTAGCATTTGCTGCCTGGCTAATAGAGGGAGAGGAGCACATATGAGAAGAGTTGGAGGAATTATTAGTCACTGTTCCTTGGTTTGTATGTGTGGTAATTCCTTATCCTTCTCTGTTTTGGTTTCGTTACTTTCTGCACACCCCGGTGCATTCCACTGTTACATGTGAGTGAATGTTTTATGTGCCTGGAGTTTTCTGTTAACTCTTGTCTGTGTTGCCTTGTTTGTTGGGTTGGTATACTACAGAGCAGAATAACATCCCCTCTTCACTTGGTGGGGGAGGTAAACAGATAGAGAGCTAACTTAGGCTACGTTCACACTAGCGTTGCGCCGCCCTGCGTCGGCGACGCAACGCGCGACGCACGAAAAAACGCGCACAAACGCACGCAAAAACGCGCGCGTTTTGCGACGTGTGCGTCGTTTTTTGACGAGAATCGGACGCACAGAAAATGCAACTTGTTGCATTTTCTTGCGTCCGACGCTAGCGTCGTAAACGACGCAAGTGTCAAAAAACGCCACCTAAAAAACGCATGCGTCCCCTATGTTAAACATAGGGGCGCGTCGCCGGCGCAACAGCGACGCACATTGGCGGAACGCCAATGTGAACGTAGCCTTAGGAGATAAGGCAAGAGAGGAGGCCCCGGAATCTTCACCTTCAGAAGTGTCCTGGGGAGCAGGGCGAGCTATGGCGCCCCCTACTTTTAGGAACAGTGAAGGAGCCCCAGGTCACCCGATAACTGTGTCGCACACCCTTGAGTCTACCGCTGCTTTGTCATGAAACATAGCATTTTTAAGACCACTGCCGATTTTTCCTTCATTAGGATGGCAGCGGAAAGATACAAGAAGAGTAGAGAGCCTTAGACAACCTTTGGTTCTTTATTGAAAGTTTCAAGGAAATTCATGTGCAATTTTTCAGTAGATAGTTTATCTGTTGCTGCTCAACATTGTGAATAAGTTATGAAGGACACAAGACCAATGAGGTGTGGTACATCTAAGATGACATATCGTATGATCAGGGAAGTCTTCGGTGGTCTGTAGAGCCAATATCAACTTCCGGAACCTTAAGTTTCCCAATCGTTGATATTAATTATACTAGGCATTACAATTATGATCAAAATCATATTTTGCGATCAATGAAGCCCCATTGGAACTGGTCTACTCAATCTCCCACGTTCTTCTGCTTCTTTAGACCACCTAATGTTGACCCAACCTTTTATATGTCATTCGTCTTAGATAACAGAGACCCAAACCACAGTTCCCTTACAACACAGACCTGTTTTTGGAATGTGCACTTGTGTCATGTCCCTCTTTGTCCCAAGATTTGCCACCACTGAGAATGGAGAACCTCCATATAGCTATCAATCCAAGGAGAAGATTGAGTCTGGACTTGGAGACTTCTGAAGAAATACACATGAGTGTGTTAGAACCATTTTGGTTTAACTTTGGGACAAAACCTCTTTAGTTTTGAGCCCAGAGACCATCAGCTTAAGAATAACAATCTTTTTTGGATTATTTTTCCCATAAAGTTGTAGGGTTCTCAGATTCTCTGGACGTCCAAGCAACCTTTTGAAGCATCAGGAGCAAAAAGAGGTTCTTGGAGAGATCCCTCCCCATCTGTAGGAAGGATAGATGTAGTTAAAACTGTATTTCCAATCCTGGCTGCTAATGAGTATAAAAAAGTGAGAAGAAGGACACTGAAGGATGTCCAGGGCCTCCTCGAGTTGTATCTTAAAGGAGTTGTCCATTTTGGCCAAGCTATTTAATACGTTCTTTGACCACAAATTGATCAAAGTGCCCCGCCCCTGCTGAGATCCCAAGTGATCAATTGTAGAGAAGTCTCAAACTAAGTGATTAATTTCCCTACAGCGCCACCACAGGGGAAATAAAGCATTACACATTGTCCATTCAAATCAATGAGTTATCTGTGTAATGCAGGGCAGGGCAGGACCTCCAGAGAGGGTGACGCTATCTGTAACCACTCTCCATTATTCGGGGACCCAATGGACCCTTTAAAAATGTTTTTCTAAAGTAAATGACCCCTGGAAGTCTGTCTATTGTTCCTTAAGTCATCACTGCATTCAGGCTAAGAATAAATGCGATTATTCTCAGGAACAGTCACTTTCAAAGGCAGAATGTAAACCCCAGAAGGAATCAGACGAGGCTCCTGATCTGCATTTGCATCTGTTCCTGAGCTTCAAAACTTCCACTAGAGACATGAAGCAATGACGCCGGGGTTTTATGTGGCACAAGGTCACACAGGGACTTCAATGTCACCATTAGTGACAGCTGGTCTTAAAGCTGTGGGGAGCAGCGTGTGGACTGGGGGGCACATACTAATGCACAGCGCCTCCCCATCCATATAGATCAGATGTCAAGTCACAGCAAACACTGCATAACACAGCGCACTACGAGCAACCACCACTATAGGGGCACAGAGGCCGAGTATGAGGGGTGCAGAGGCTGCGTATGAAGGGAGCAGAGGCCGAGTATGAAGGGTGCAGAGGCCGAGTATGAAGGGAGCAGAGGCCGAGTATGAAGGGAGCAGAGGCCGAGTATGAGGGGTGCAGAGGCCGAGTATGAAGGGAGCAGAGGCCGGGTATGAGGGGTGCAGAGGCCGAGTATGAAGGGAGCAGAGGCCGACTATGAAGGGAGCAGAGGCCGAGTATGAGGGGTGCAGAGGCCGAGTATGAAGGGAGCAGAGGCCGGGTATGAGGGGTGCAGAGGCCGAGTATGAAGGGAGCAGAGGCCGAGTATGAAGGGAGCAGAGGCCGAGTATGAGGGGGCAGAGGCCGAGTATGAGGGGTGCAGAGGCTGAGTATGAAGGGAGCAGAGGCCGAGTATGAGGGGCGCAGAGGCCGGGTATGACGGGTGCAGAGGCTGAGTATGAAGGGAGCAGAGGCGGAGTATGAAGGGAGCAGAGGCCGAGTATGAAGGGAGCAGAGGCGGAGTATGAAGGGAGCAGAGGCCGAGTATGAAGGGAGCAGAGGCCGAGTATGAAGGGTGCAGAGGCTGCGTATGAAGGGAGCAGAGGCCGAGTATGAAGGGTGCAGAGGCCGAGTATGAAGGGAGCAGAGGCCGAGTATGAAGGGAGCAGAGGCCGAGTATGAGGGGTGCAGAGGCCGAGTATGAAGGGAGCAGAGGCCGGGTATGAGGGGTGCAGAGGCCGAGTATGAAGGGAGCAGAGGCCGACTATGAAGGGAGCAGAGGCCGAGTATGAGGGGTGCAGAGGCCGAGTATGAAGGGAGCAGAGGCCGGGTATGAGGGGTGCAGAGGCCGAGTATGAAGGGAGCAGAGGCCGAGTATGAAGGGAGCAGAGGCCGAGTATGAGGGGGCAGAGGCCGAGTATGAGGGGTGCAGAGGCTGAGTATGAAGGGAGCAGAGGCCGAGTATGAGGGGCGCAGAGGCCGGGTATGACGGGTGCAGAGGCTGAGTATGAAGGGAGCAGAGGCGGAGTATGAAGGGAGCAGAGGCCGAGTATGAAGGGAGCAGAGGCGGAGTATGAAGGGAGCAGAGGCCGAGTATGAAGGGAGCAGAGGCCGAGTATGAGGGGTGCAGAGGCTGCGTATGAAGGGAGCAGAGGCCGAGTATGAAGGGTGCAGAGGCCGAGTATGAAGGGAGCAGAGGCCGAGTATGAAGGGAGCAGAGGCCGAGTATGAGGGGGCAGAGGCCGAGTATGAAGGGAGCAGAGGCCGGGTATGACGGGCGCAAAGGCTGAGTATGAGGGGCGCAGAGGCGGAGTATGAAGGGAGCAGAGGCCGAGTATGAGGGGCGCAGAGGCCGAGTATGAGGGGCGCAGAGGCCGGGTATGACGGGTGCAGAGGCTGAGTATGAAGGGAGCAGAGGCCGAGTATGAGGGGGCAGAGGCCGAGTATGAGGGGTGCAGAGGCCGAGTATGAGGGGTGCAGAGGCCGAGTATGAGGGGTGCAGAGGCTGAGTATGAAGGGAGCAGAGGCCGAGTATGAAGGGTGCAGAGGCCGAGTATGAAGGGAGCAGAGGCCGAGTATGAAGGGAGCAGAGGCCGAGTATGAAGGGGCAGAGGCCGAGTATGAGGGGTGCAGAGGCTGAGTATGAAGGGAGCAGAGGCCGAGTATGAGGGGCGCAGAGGCCGGGTATGAAGGGAGCAGAGGCCGAGTATGAAGGGGCAGAGGCCGAGTATGAGGGGTGCAGAGGCCGAGTATGAAGGGAGCAGAGGCCGGGTATGACGGGCGCAAAGGCTGAGTATGAGGGGCGCAGAGGCTGAGTATGAGAGGCGCAGAGGCTGAGTATGAGGGGTGCAGAGGCTGCGTATGAAGGGAGCAGAGGCCGAGTATGAGGGGTGCAGAGGCTGCGTATGAAGGGAGCAGAGGCCGGGTATGAGGGGTGCAGAGGCCGAGTATGAAGGGAGCAGAGGCCGAGTATGAAGGGAGCAGAGGCCGAGTATGAAGGGGCAGAGGCCGAGTATGAGGGGTGCAGAGGCTGAGTATGAAGGGAGCAGAGGCCGGGTATGACGGGCGCAAAGGCTGAGTATGAGGGGCGCAGAGGCTGAGTATGAGAGGCGCAGAGGCTGAGTATGAGGGGTGCAGAGGCTGAGTATGAGGGGCGCAGAGGCAGAGTATGAGGGGCGCAGAGGCCGAGTATGAGGGGTGCAGAGGCCGAGTATGAGGGGCGCAGAGGCCGAGTATGAGTGGCGCAGAGGCTGAGTATGAGGGGCGCAGAGGCCGAGTATGAGGGGCGCAGAGGCCGAGTATGAGGGGCGCAGAGGCCGAGTATGAGTGGGCCAGAGGCCGAGTATGAGGGGTGCAGAAGCCGAATATGAAGGGCGCAGAGGCCGAGTTTGAGGGGCGCAGAGGCAGAGTATGAGGGGCGCAGAGGCTGAGAATGGGGGTGCAGAGGCCGAGTATGAGGGGTGCAGAGGCAGAGTATGAGGGGCGCAGAGGCCGAGTATGAGTGGCGCAGAGGCTGAGTATGAGGGGCGCAGAGGCCGAGTATGAGGGGCGCAGAGGCCGAGTATGAGGGGCGCAGAGGCCGAGTATGAGTGGGCCAGAGGCCGAGTATGAGGGGTGCAGAAGCCGAGTATGAGGGGCACAGAGGCCGAGTATGAGGGGTGCAGAGGCCGAGTATGAAGGGCGCAGAGGCAGAGTATGAGTGGCGCAGAGGCTGAGTATGAGGGGCGCAGAGGCAGAGTATGAGGGGCGCAGAGGCTGAGAATGGGGGTGCAGAGGCCGAGTATGAGGGGTGCAGAGGCTGAGTATGAGGGGCGCAGAGGCCGAGTATGAGTGGGCCAGAGGCCGAGTATGAAGGGGCAGAGGCCGAGTATGAAGGGGCAGAGGCCGAGTATGAGGGGTGCAGAGGCTGAGTATGAGAGGCGCAGAGGCTGAGTATGAGGGGTGCAGAGGCCGAGTATGAGGGGAGCAGAGGCCGAGTATGAGGGGCGCAGAGGCCGAGTATGAGTGGCGCAGAGGCTGAGTATGAGGGGCGCAGAGGCCGAGTATGAGGGGCGCAGAGGCCGAGTATGAGGGGCGCAGAGGCCGAGTATGAGGGGCGCAGAGGCCGAGTATGAGTGGGCCAGAGGCCGAGTATGAAGGGGCAGAGGCTGAGTATGAAGGGGCAGAGGCCGAGTATGAGGGGTGCAGAGGCTGAGTATGAAGGGAGCAGAGGCCGGGTATGACGGGCGCAAAGGCTGAGTATGAGGGGCGCAGAGGCTGAGTATGAGAGGCGCAGAGGCTGAGTATGAGGGGTGCAGAGGCTGAGTATGAGGGGCGCAGAGGCAGAGTATGAGTGGGCCAGAGGCCGAGTATGAGGGGTGCAGAAGCCGAGTATGAGGGGCGCAGAGGCCGAGTATGAAGGGCGCAGAGGCAGAGTATGAGGGGCGCAGAGGCTGAGAATGAGGGTGCAGAGGCCGAGTATGAGGGGTGCAGAGGCTGAGTATGAGGGGCGCAGAGGCCGAGTATGAGGGGGCCAGAGGCCGAGTATGAGGGGTGCAGAGGCCGGGTATGAAGGGAGAAGAGGCCGGGTATGAGGGGTGCAGAGGCTGAGAATGGGGGTGCAGAGGCCGAGTATAAGGGATACAGAGGCCGAGTATGAGGGGCGCAGAGGCTGAGTATGAGGGGCGCAGAGGCCGAGTATGAGGGGCGCAGAGGCCGAGTATGAAGGGCGCAGAGGCCGAGTATGAGGGGCGCAGAGGCCGAGTATGAGGGGTGCAGAGGCTGCGTATGAAGGGAGCAGAGGCCGGGTATGAGGGGTGCAGAGGCTGAGTGCAGAGGCTGAGTATGAGGGGCGCAGAGGCTGAGTATGAGGGGCGCAGAGGCTGAGTATGAGGGGCGCAGAGGCAGAATATGAGGGGCGTAGAGGCCAAGTATGAGGGGCGCAGAGGCCGAGTATGAGGGGCGCAGAGGCCGAGTATGAGGGACGCAGAGGCCTAGTATGAGGGACGCAGAGGCCGAGTATGAGGGGTGCAGAGGCTGAGTATGAGGGGCGCAGAGGCTGAGTATAAGGGATACAGAGGCCGAGTATGAGGGGCGCAGAGGCCGAGTATGAGGGGCGCAGAGGCTGAGTATGAGGGGCGCAGAGGCCGGGTATGAGGGGCGCAAAGGCTGAGTATGAGGGGCGCAGAGGCCGAGTATGAGGGGCGCAGAGGCTGAGTATGAGGGGCGCAGAGGCCGAGTATGAGGGGCGCAGAGGCCGAGTATGAGGGGCGCAGAGGCCGAGTATGAGGGGTGCAGAGGCCGAGTATGAGGGGCGCAGAGGCCGAGTATGAGGGGCGCAGAGGCCGAGTATGAGGGGTGCAGAGGCCGAGTATGAGGGGTGCAGAGGCTGCGTATGAAGGGAGCAGAGGCCGGGTATGAGGGGTGCAGAGGCTGAGTGCAGAGGCTGAGTATGAGGGGCGCAGAGGCTGAGTATGAGGGGCGCAGAGGCAGAGTATGAGGGGCGCAGAGGCAGAGTATGAGGGGCGCAGAGGCCGAGTATGAGGGGTGCAGAGGCCGAGTATGAAGGGCGCAGAGGCAGAGTATGAGGGGTGCAGAGGCTGCGTATGAAGGGAGCAGAGGCCGGGTATGAGGGGTGCAGAGGCTGAGTGCAGAGGCTGAGTATGAGGGGCGCAGAGGCTGAGTATGAGGGGCGCAGAGGCAGAGTATGAGGGGCGCAGAGGCCGAGTATGAGGGACGCAGAGGCCGAGTATGAGGGACGCAGAGGCCGAGTATGAGGGACGCAGAGGCCGAGTATGAGGGGCGCAGAGGCTGAGTATGAGGGGTGCAGAGGTCGAGTATGAAGAGAGCAGAGGCCGGGTATGAGGGGTGCAGAGGCTGAGAATGGGGGTGCAGAGGCCGAGTATAAGGGATACAGAGGCCGAGTATGAAGGGCGCAGAGGCCGGGTATGACGGGCGCAAAGGCTGAGTATGAGGGGCGCAGAGGCTGAGTATGAGAGGCGCAGAGGCTGAGTATGAGGGGTGCAGAGGCTGCGTATGAAGGGAGCAGAGGCCGAGTATGAGGGGTGCAGAGGCTGCGTATGAAGGGAGCAGAGGCCGAGTATGAAGGGTGCAGAGGCCGAGTATGAAGGGAGCAGAGGCCGAGTATGAAGGGAGCAGAGGCCGAGTATGAAGGGGCAGAGGCCGAGTATGAGGGGTGCAGAGGCTGAGTATGAAGGGAGCAGAGGCCGAGTATGAGGGGCGCAGAGGCCGGGTATGAAGGGAGCAGAGGCCGAGTATGAAGGGGCAGAGGCCGAGTATGAGGGGTGCAGAGGCCGAGTATGAAGGGAGCAGAGGCCGGGTATGACGGGCGCAAAGGCTGAGTATGAGGGGCGCAGAGGCTGAGTATGAGAGGCGCAGAGGCTGAGTATGAGGGGTGCAGAGGCTGCGTATGAAGGGAGCAGAGGCCGAGTATGAGGGGTGCAGAGGCTGCGTATGAAGGGAGCAGAGGCCGGGTATGAGGGGTGCAGAGGCCGAGTATGAAGGGAGCAGAGGCCGAGTATGAAGGGAGCAGAGGCCGAGTATGAAGGGGCAGAGGCCGAGTATGAGGGGTGCAGAGGCTGAGTATGAAGGGAGCAGAGGCCGGGTATGACGGGCGCAAAGGCTGAGTATGAGGGGCGCAGAGGCTGAGTATGAGAGGCGCAGAGGCTGAGTATGAGGGGTGCAGAGGCTGAGTATGAGGGGCGCAGAGGCAGAGTATGAGGGGCGCAGAGGCCGAGTATGAGGGGTGCAGAGGCCGAGTATGAGGGGCGCAGAGGCCGAGTATGAGTGGCGCAGAGGCTGAGTATGAGGGGCGCAGAGGCCGAGTATGAGGGGCGCAGAGGCCGAGTATGAGGGGCGCAGAGGCCGAGTATGAGTGGGCCAGAGGCCGAGTATGAGGGGTGCAGAAGCCGAATATGAAGGGCGCAGAGGCCGAGTTTGAGGGGCGCAGAGGCAGAGTATGAGGGGCGCAGAGGCTGAGAATGGGGGTGCAGAGGCCGAGTATGAGGGGTGCAGAGGCAGAGTATGAGGGGCGCAGAGGCCGAGTATGAGTGGCGCAGAGGCTGAGTATGAGGGGCGCAGAGGCCGAGTATGAGGGGCGCAGAGGCCGAGTATGAGGGGCGCAGAGGCCGAGTATGAGTGGGCCAGAGGCCGAGTATGAGGGGTGCAGAAGCCGAGTATGAGGGGCACAGAGGCCGAGTATGAGGGGTGCAGAGGCCGAGTATGAAGGGCGCAGAGGCAGAGTATGAGTGGCGCAGAGGCTGAGTATGAGGGGCGCAGAGGCAGAGTATGAGGGGCGCAGAGGCTGAGAATGGGGGTGCAGAGGCCGAGTATGAGGGGTGCAGAGGCTGAGTATGAGGGGCGCAGAGGCCGAGTATGAGTGGGCCAGAGGCCGAGTATGAAGGGGCAGAGGCCGAGTATGAAGGGGCAGAGGCCGAGTATGAGGGGTGCAGAGGCTGAGTATGAGAGGCGCAGAGGCTGAGTATGAGGGGTGCAGAGGCCGAGTATGAGGGGAGCAGAGGCCGAGTATGAGGGGCGCAGAGGCCGAGTATGAGTGGCGCAGAGGCTGAGTATGAGGGGCGCAGAGGCCGAGTATGAGGGGCGCAGAGGCCGAGTATGAGGGGCGCAGAGGCCGAGTATGAGGGGCGCAGAGGCCGAGTATGAGTGGGCCAGAGGCCGAGTATGAAGGGGCAGAGGCTGAGTATGAAGGGGCAGAGGCCGAGTATGAGGGGTGCAGAGGCTGAGTATGAAGGGAGCAGAGGCCGGGTATGACGGGCGCAAAGGCTGAGTATGAGGGGCGCAGAGGCTGAGTATGAGAGGCGCAGAGGCTGAGTATGAGGGGTGCAGAGGCTGAGTATGAGGGGCGCAGAGGCAGAGTATGAGTGGGCCAGAGGCCGAGTATGAGGGGTGCAGAAGCCGAGTATGAGGGGCGCAGAGGCCGAGTATGAAGGGCGCAGAGGCAGAGTATGAGGGGCGCAGAGGCTGAGAATGAGGGTGCAGAGGCCGAGTATGAGGGGTGCAGAGGCTGAGTATGAGGGGCGCAGAGGCCGAGTATGAGGGGGCCAGAGGCCGAGTATGAGGGGTGCAGAGGCCGGGTATGAAGGGAGAAGAGGCCGGGTATGAGGGGTGCAGAGGCTGAGAATGGGGGTGCAGAGGCCGAGTATAAGGGATACAGAGGCCGAGTATGAGGGGCGCAGAGGCTGAGTATGAGGGGCGCAGAGGCCGAGTATGAGGGGCGCAGAGGCCGAGTATGAGGGGCGCAGAGGCCGAGTATGAGGGGCGCAGAGGCCGAGTATGAGGGGTGCAGAGGCTGCGTATGAAGGGAGCAGAGGCCGGGTATGAGGGGTGCAGAGGCTGAGTGCAGAGGCTGAGTATGAGGGGCGCAGAGGCTGAGTATGAGGGGCGCAGAGGCTGAGTATGAGGGGCGCAGAGGCAGAATATGAGGGGCGTAGAGGCCAAGTATGAGGGGCGCAGAGGCCGAGTATGAGGGGCGCAGAGGCCGAGTATGAGGGACGCAGAGGCCTAGTATGAGGGACGCAGAGGCCGAGTATGAGGGGTGCAGAGGCTGAGTATGAGGGGCGCAGAGGCTGAGTATAAGGGATACAGAGGCCGAGTATGAGGGGCGCAGAGGCCGAGTATGAGGGGCGCAGAGGCTGAGTATGAGGGGCGCAGAGGCCGGGTATGAGGGGCGCAAAGGCTGAGTATGAGGGGCGCAGAGGCCGAGTATGAGGGGCGCAGAGGCTGAGTATGAGGGGCGCAGAGGCCGAGTATGAGGGGCGCAGAGGCCGAGTATGAGGGGCGCAGAGGCCGAGTATGAGGGGTGCAGAGGCCGAGTATGAGGGGCGCAGAGGCCGAGTATGAGGGGCGCAGAGGCCGAGTATGAGGGGTGCAGAGGCCGAGTATGAGGGGTGCAGAGGCTGCGTATGAAGGGAGCAGAGGCCGGGTATGAGGGGTGCAGAGGCTGAGTGCAGAGGCTGAGTATGAGGGGCGCAGAGGCTGAGTATGAGGGGCGCAGAGGCAGAGTATGAGGGGCGCAGAGGCAGAGTATGAGGGGCGCAGAGGCCGAGTATGAGGGGTGCAGAGGCCGAGTATGAAGGGCGCAGAGGCAGAGTATGAGGGGTGCAGAGGCTGCGTATGAAGGGAGCAGAGGCCGGGTATGAGGGGTGCAGAGGCTGAGTGCAGAGGCTGAGTATGAGGGGCGCAGAGGCTGAGTATGAGGGGCGCAGAGGCCGAGTATGAGGGACGCAGAGGCCGAGTATGAGGGACGCAGAGGCCGAGTATGAGGGACGCAGAGGCCGAGTATGAGGGGCGCAGAGGCTGAGTATGAGGGGTGCAGAGGTCGAGTATGAAGAGAGCAGAGGCCGGGTATGAGGGGTGCAGAGGCTGAGAATGGGGGTGCAGAGGCCGAGTATAAGGGATACAGAGGCCGAGTATGAAGGGCGCAGAGGCCGGGTATGACGGGTGCAGAGGCTGAGAATGGGGGTGCAGAGGCCGAGTATAAGGGATACAGAGGCTGAGTATGAGGGGTGCAGAGGCCGAGTATGAAGAGAGCAGAGGCCGGGCATGAGGGGTGCAGAGGCTGAGAATGGGGGTGCAGAGGCCGAGTATAAGGGATACAGAGGCTGAGTATGAGGGGCGCAGAGGCAGAGTATGAAGAGAGCAGAGGCCGGGCATGAGGGGTGCAGAGGCTGAGAATGGGGGTGCAGAGGCCGAGTATAAGGGATACAGAGGCTGAGTATGAGGGGCGCAGAGGCCGAGTATGAAGGGCGCAGAGGCCGAGTATGAGGGGTGCAGAGGCCGAGTATGAGGGGTGCAGAGGCTGAGAATGGGGGTTCAGAGGCTGAGTATGAGGGGCGCAGAGGCCGAGTATGAGGGGCACAGAGGCCGAGTATGAAGGGCGCAGAGGCCGAGTATGAGGGGTGCAGAGGCCGAGTATGAGGGGTGCAGAGGCCGAGTATGAGAGGTGCAGATGCTGAGAATGGGAGTACAGAGGCCGAGTATAAGGGATAGAGGCTGAGTATGAGGGGTGCAGAGGCCGAGTATGAGGGGTGCAGATGCTGAGAATGGGGGTTCAGAGGCTGAGTATGAGGGGCGCAGAGGCCGAGTATGAGGGGCACAGAGGCCGAGTATGAAGGGCGCAGAGGCCGAGTATGAGGGGTGCAGAGGCTGAGTATGAGGGGCGCAGAGGCCGAGTATGAAGGGCGCAGATGCCGAGTATGGGGGTGCAGAGGCCGAGTATGAGGGGTGCAGAGGCTGAGAATGGGGGTTCAGAGGCTGAGTATGAGGGGCGCAGAGGCCGAGTATGAGGGGCACAGAGGCCGAGTATGAAGGGCGCAGAGGCAGAGTATGAGGGGTGCAGAGGCCGAGTATGAGGGGTGCAGAGGCTGAGAATGGGGGTTCAGAGGCTGAGTATGAGGGGCGCAGAGCCCGAGTATGAGGGGCGCAGAGGCCAAGTATGAGGGGCGCAGAGGCCGAGTATGAGGGGTGCAGAGGCCGAGTATGAGGGGCGCAGAAGCTGAGTATGAGGGGCGCAGAAGCTGAGTATGAGGGGCGCAGAGGCTGATTATGAGGGGCACAGAGGATGAGTATGAGGGGAACAAAGGCTGACTATGAGGGGTGCAGAGGCTGAGTATGAGGGTTACAAAGGACGAGCATGAGGGGCACAGAGGCTCTGCGGCGTGCATATAGTTGGTGTAATAGTGGCTGCAGGTCACTGTGGATATATATATATAGGTAAGCGGAGACCCCCCAGGTCTGGGGCACGGTGGACCCAGTAATGTTTTCATGGCCTTTATAATTGGGGAAGTGGAGCTCGCATTATTAATGCACAGATGTCGGCGCCCGTCCTGCACTTGTACGTCGTCTTGTTTTTTGATTAACGACCCCTGGAAGGTCGCGTCAAGCATCTGTCAAAGCCGAGAAGACGTGTTTACTGCTCCCGCGCTCCGTATACTTTCACATGTAAGAGATTTGTTTCCTAACCGACTGATGCAAACGAATCGGGGAAATGGGGATTTCATTAAGGAGAAGATGAAAGGAACGAAGAGAAACAAGAGACCTGAGAGACTGTAAGGAAGAAGGGGGAAAACTACGACGGAAAAAAAAAAATACACCATTAGTAACCGATCAGACGTGACCTCATTTTTGGCTATTTGCCCCCTTTTCATCTTCAGGAAGCCAATCAGGATGCAAATGGCCAGTGCTAGGGGCTTTGGGTTAATAGGTGAGATAATTAGGGCTTTGTACTGATACCTTTGCATGCTACATTGTACCAAAACCGCAGAACTGAGAACTGTCGTTTATAGGATGTCAGGGCGATCAAAACCTGTTAATTCCAAGTAATTTTGATTTCAGTTGCAATTCCGCTCCTGACCACATGGTGCGCTGTTATTTAAAACACATCCAGAAGAAGACAACTCGTGCTCTAAAGCTCCACCTAGTGGACCATATATTGAATGCAGCAATTTGCTACATAAAACTTGATTATAAACAGACTTTATGTCATTTGGACTCAACCTGCAATTCCGCATCTGACCACATGGAGTGCTGTTGTGAAAAAAACACCTAGAGGAAAAAAGTGGGAATAAAGTGGAAAAGAGCCACCTAGTGGACTACATAGTAGGTTCCATAATTTGTTACATATAACTTATGCCAAATTATTCTTATGTTAGTTTATTAAATTCCAAATAACTGTAATTGTACTTGCAGTTCTCCACCTGATCACATGGGGTGCTGTTATAATAAGACAGATATTCGAGGAAGGTGGAGAAAAAGCTCTAAAGCTCCACCTAGTGGACCGTATAATGGATGCAGACATTTGTTGCATGTAACTTATGCCAAATAGTCTTAGGTAATTTCGATTTACTTGCAATTTCGCATCTGACCACATGGTGCGCTGTTATAATGATACGCACGTAGGAAGAAGGTGGAGAAAAAGCTCGAAAGCACCATTTAGTGGACTATATAATTGGTGCAGAAATGTGTTGCAAATAACATGCCCAATAGTCTTAGCATAATTTGGATATTACATGCAATTCCGCACCTGACCACTTGGGGTGCTGTTATACAAAAACACATTTTGGAGGAAGGTGGAGAAATTCTAGTTCCACTTCGCGTACTATAATTAAAGCGACAATTTGGTGCATATAACTTGTTCCAATTAGTCTGCACATAATTTTGACTCCTTTGCAATTCTGCATGTTACCACATGGTGTGCTGTTATAATAAGACACATCTAAATGGAAGGTGGGAGAATGGGGGAAAAAAGCTCCAAAGTTCCACCTAATGGACTATCTTATGGATGCAGAAATTTGTCATAACTTATCCAAATTCCGTAAAAGTCTATTGAAAATATTACATGCAATTCCGCACCTGACCACCGGGCGTGCTGTCATTAATAAGACACATATAAGAGGAAGATGGAGAAAAAGCTCTAAAGCTCGATCTAGTGTACTGTATAAAAGGTACAGCAATTTGTGATGCATAAATTTTGCCAAATCGTCTTTACATAACTTAGATATCACTTGTAATTCTGCACTTGACCACATGGTGTGCTATTATATTAAGGCACATGTATAGGAAAGTGGAAAAAAAGCTCTACATCTCCACCTAGTGGTTGCAAAATAAAGTTACATATAACTATACCCAATAGTCTGTTTTTCCTAATTTGGATATTACTTGTAATTCTGCACCTGACCACATGGTGTGCTGTTATATTAAGGCACATGTATAGGAAAGTGGAAAAAAAAGCTCTAAATCTTCTCCTAGTGGTTGAAAAATAAAGTTACGTATAACTATACCCAATAGTCTTTTTTTCCTAATTTGGATATTACTTGTAATTCCGCACCTGACCACATGGTGTGCTGTTATATTAAGGCACATGTATAGGAAAGTGGAAAAAAAAAAAAGCTCTAAATCTCCTAGTGGTTGAAAAATAAAGTTACGTATAACTATACCCAACAGTCTTTTTTTCCTAATTTGGATATTACTTGTAATTCCGCACCTGACCACATGGTGTGCTGTTATATTAAGGCACATGTATAGGAAAGTGGAAAAAAAAAAGCTCTAAATCTTCTCCTAGTGGTTGAAAAATAAAGTTACGTATAACTATACCCAATAGTCTTTTTTTCCTAATTTGGATATTACTTGTAATTCCGCACCTGACCACATGGTGTGCTGTTATATTAAGGCACATGTATAGGAAAGTGGAGAAAAAAGCTCTAAATCTTCTCCTAGTGGTTGAAAAATAAAGTTACATATAACTATACCCAATAGTCTTTTTTTCCTAATTTGGATATTACTTGTAATTCCGCACCTGACCACATGGTGTGCTGTTATATTAAGGTACATGTATAGGAAAGTGGAAAAAAAAAGCTCTAAATCTTCTCCTAGTGGTTGAAAAATAAAGTTACGTATAACTATACCCAATAGTCTTTTTTTCCTAATTTGGATATTACTTGTAATTCCGCACCTGACCACATGGTGTGCTGTTATATTAAGGCACATGTATAGGAAAGTGGAAAAAAAAAAGCTCTAAATCTTCTCCTAGTGGTTGAAAAATAAAGTTACGTATAACTATACCCAATAGTCTTTTTTTCCTAATTTGGATATTACTTGTAATTCCGCACCTGACCACATGGTGTGCTGTTATATTAAGGCACATGTATAGGAAAGTGGAAAAAAAAAAAGCTCTAAATCTTCTCCTAGTGGTTGAAAAATAAAGTTACGTATAACTATACCCAATAGTCTTTTTTTCCCAATTTGGATATTACTTGTAATTCCGCACCTGACCACATGGTGTGCTGTTATATTAAGGCACATGTATAGGAAAGTGGAAAAATAAAAGCTCTAAATCTTCTCCTAGTGGTTGAAAAATAAAGTTACGTATAACTATATCCAATAGTCGTTTTTTCCTAATTTGGATATTACTTGTAATTCCACACCTGACCACATGGTGTGCTGTTATAAAACGACACATATAGGAGGAAAGTGAAGAAAAAGCTCTAAAGCGCCACCTAGTGGTAAGTTTAATAAGTGCAGAAATTTATGTTTAAATCCAAATTTGTCCTGGGGAATAAAAGGAGGCTTATTTGGGGTTAACTGACCCCCCAAAAAAGGAAAATATAAGTCAGGTGAAAGCGTGATAGAGTAGTCATAATGTAAAGGGCACTAAATTAAAACCCCGCTCTAAACTCCGCGCGTCTTCCTCCAACTTAAAGCAATATCCTTTCCACTTTGGAGAAGTCTCAATGCACAGAAGCATTCGGAGGAGAGACGCGTAAATAGATTTAAACATTTCTGCTCCGTAGTCAGGAAAATCAAGGTTTAATAAGCTGGGATGGTTTGGAATGAATTTCTGGCTGGGAGATCCCAGGGGAGGGTCGAGAGTCATTGCCGGCAGCGCTACGTCAGGTCGCAGTGCTGCCGCTCCACTTGATATATATAAAGACACGCCGAGACGCTCCGAACCCTTACACTGCCAGGCGGTAGCACTCTAGCGGGGCCCCTGTGCACAAGACCCCACCACAATCCCACTGGTTGGCCCTTTCCACTAACTCGGACCCCCATTTTTTTGACAAGGGGATCGCAGAGGTCACACAATGGGGCAGATCAGTAGAACCAACCTTGATCGAGGGCATGAGAGTGTCGGTGGTAGCCCCTGTAATCTGGCTCTTTGCGCGTAAGTTTAAAAGGGATATTCCTGTTAAATGATGTTGATATCTTTATTTAAAAAAATGACTGTTTAAATTTATTTTTAATGTTTTATTTTTCTCCATATTACGATCTGTATAAAAAAAAAAAAAATCGAAATCTTGCAATTCTCACACCGGCCACTGGGGCTATTATAGACTAACTTCCTGCTGATTCAGGAAATGCACATGAACATTAGCAGCCATTGACTCACTCTGGCACTATCTTTTGTATTAAAGCATCTAATGAGCGTGTGCAAAGGTAATTTTTGCAGGGAGGAGGAGGTAAGCTGTGACATCACCTATTGTGAATGGTGGATCCTGTGTTATCTACTGTATATAGAGGTGTTGTCATTCATTGTACAGAGGAGGAGGTGAGCTGTGACATCACCTATTGTGAATGGTGGATCGTGTGTTATCTACTGTATATAGAGGTGTTATCAGTCATTGTACAGGAGGAGGAAGTGAGCTGTGACATCACCTATTCTGAATGGTGGATCGTGTGTTATCTACTGTATATAGAGGTGTTATCAGTCATTGTACAGGAGGAGGAGGTGAGCTGTGACATCACCTATTGTGAATGGTGGATCCTGTGTTATCTACTGTATATAGAGGTGTTATCAGTCATTGTACAGGAGGAGCAGGCGAGCTGTGACAGCAGCTATTGTGAATGATGGATCCTGTGTTATATACTGTATATAGAGGTGTTATCAGTCATTGTACAGGAGGAGGAGGAGGTGAGCTGTGACACCACCTATTGTGAATGGTGGATCCTGTGTTATCTACTGTATATAGAGGTGTTATCAGTCATTGTACAGAGGAGGTGAGCTGTGACATCACCTATTGTGAATGGTGGATCCTGTGTTATCTACTGTATATAGAGGTGCAATCGGTCATTGTACAGGAGGAGGAGGTGAGCTGTGACATCACCTATTGTGAATGGTGGATCCTGTGTTATCTACTGTATATAGAGGTGTTATCAGTCATTGTACAGGAGGAGGAGGTGAGCTGTGACATCACCTATTGTAAATGGTGGATCCTGTGTTATTTACTGTATATAGAGGTGTTATCAGTCATTGTACAGAGGAGGTGAGCTGTGACATCATCTATTGTAAATGGTGGATCCTGTGTTATCTACTGTATATAGAGGTGTTATCAGTCATTGTACAGGAGGAGGAGGTGAGCTGTGACATCACCTATTGTGAATGGTGGATCCTGTGTTATTTACTGTATATAGAGGTGTTATCAGTCATTGTACAGGAGGAGGTGAGCTGTGACATCATCTATTGTGAATGGTGGATCCTGTGTTATCTACTGTATATATCGAGGTGTTATCAGTCATTGTACAGGAGGAGGAGGTGAGCTGTGGCATCACCTATTGTGAATGGTGGATCCTGTGTTATCTACTGTCTATAGAGGTGTTATCAGTCATTGTACAGGAGGAGGAGGTGAGCTGTGGCATCACCTATTGTGAATGGTGGATCCTGTGTTATCTACTGTATATAGAGGTGTTATCAGTCATTGTACAGGAGGAGGAGGTGAGCTGTGACATCATCTATTGTGAATGGTGGATTCCCTGTTTTTAGGTGTGTATACAGTAGATGTGTTACTTATTATAATTCTTCTGTCTGTGATGATAATGAGACTGCTGAAAACATTTTCTTAAAAAAGAAGAACTTTGAATGTAAATTACCCCTGGGGCCAATATGAACACTGAAAAATTATTATATATTTTTTTTAACACAGATTGATGAAAAAAAAATGCTAACAATTTTTAAAAAAAACACATAAAACACGAAAACCTGATTTAAAGATTAGGTCATCTGATGACAAATTCCCTTTGAACAGTAATTTCACACCAAGGTCCAGTTCTAATACTTGAAGTATCATAAATTACATTGACAGTACTAAATACGAAGTATTGGCTAAGTATGAAGACTTGGCTTCTTTTTGTGCAATGAATCCTGATTGCTGGCAATGTCCGGCCCCCGAGGATCCTAATAGGGTAAAATATATAAAGCCAATGCTCCGATTCTACCCTATGCCCCAATAGAAGTCACTGAAATTATTTTTCTCTAATGAAGTAAAAAAAAAAAAATAAAAAAAAATTCTGGGTTCATTACTAGGTTTAGATTCTTCTCTGTAGAAGGTTTAACCCTCCTCGTGCCGGTATCCTTGCTGATTACATAAAGACAGATGGTAATTTTAGTTTAATACAGAAAGCCTCATTACGCAGACATAATAGCCGACTGCAGACTGAGAATGTCGCTAAACAGCCATTCGCAAAACGGCTCCTCTCCCAATTTGCAGACGGTAACCTTATTTGCCCTCTTTTCATGTCACTCCATAAAACCGCCATAAAAGTAACTACTAAATCCAGTTTCTAAACAAGCCAATAGGAATTGACAGATCGATTCCTTTCTTTGTCGTTTCCCCTTTTTGCCTCAAATTCTGCAGTTTCGGGTTCTTATTTCTCTTACGATTGGATTGACTTGTAATGCCGAGTTTGACCACGTGGGGAGCTGTTGAATGGAAGTTGATCTGTGCACCATAGAGAAGGGAAAACTACTGCCATCTAGTGGCAGAATAGGCAAGACATGTTTGGCAATGCTATGTGAATACTAATGAAGTCTTGGACGTGTGGAGGGGGTCCAAAAATCCCCACATATATTGTTGACAACACAGAGTAATTTATACATCTGCCATGATGAACCCATATACAAATCATTATTTTTCAAGAACAAAAATGTTGGCTCTCTGGCGCCACCAAATGGAGGTAGAAACCCTAAAAGTCAACCTTACATTAAAGTTTGACTGATCGGGTGGTAGCTACAGTAGCGCCGGCATCCCTGCATGCTTTCTCCCTCCCCTGGCAGGGACGCCGACTTACAGTACTCAGGGCTATGTCCCCCTTCCCACACTCTCTCCTCCTTCTCCTGCTGTTGCTCGGAGTCTGCGCATGGCTCACAGATCTCCGGGCACCATGCTTTGGGAACGCACTCCCACCCACTGAAAGTTACAGTGTGTGACTTCCTAAAGTGCCCACAGCCAATGGCTGGGAGACACTTTTTATTTAAGGCACCTCCACCTGCTGGGAGGTGCCAGAGCAACAATTAAATTCAGTTGTCTGCACACTTGCTTGTTGTCAGGTCCCCAGTACCCGCCAGTCAGTTTACCTGTCTTGTACTTGTCTGCCCATACTTGCCTTGTGTCCCTGTATTCCTGCCTGCCTGTATTTCAGCTGTGCTCACCTGCAGCAGCCTGCCTATGTATCAGATGTACCAGCCTGCACCTGCCGTACCTGTCTGTATATCAGCCATACCTGTCTACATCTACCATGTTTCCCAGTATTCCTGTCGTTTCTGCCTTTACTTATCAAGTCCATCCAGTCTTAGCCGTTCCATCAGCCTGGCCCTTTGGGGGTCAGCTGTTGTGCATCCGAGGTCTGTCCTGGAGTAGCACCTGGCGTACATCTGGAGCCAAGTGTAACATCATCATCAGGGGCTCTGGCGAAAAGTAAGGTGTTCGCCAAGTCACAGGTTCTCCTTGGTTCCACCACCCTTTTTGCACCTACTCTATAAGTAAATGTCCAACCATCTAATGAGCCCTGTAACAAAGACCAGGGCTACATGTCAAGTAGGACCCTCATCTACAGGCAGCTGTTTCAGGGCGTTTGCTCCTCATCAGCGTAGAGTAGAGTCTGGATGAGGGAACATGGGGTGAAGTTCTCAGATTCTGCTTTATGCTGATGAGGGGCAAACACCCCGAAACAACTGCCTCTTTCACTCCTAGACATGGCGATTACATGGTATGTAATAGTTTTCTTCCGGTGAGAGGCCAACAATGCACGACAAACTGGTGTCTAAAAGAACAAACACGTGTACCAAACTCTGACCGGTATGGCACAGGCGTGTAAGCAGTTGGCTTTTGTGGAGTTCCGGCATTACTTCTGATAACTTTTTGAAAAGTTTTTGCTTCCATGTTTCAAAAAAAATTGTCCTGTGCCTTCACGCGAACTATAACCGTCTTGGTGCTCAGGATGGGCCAGGAGGTGTCTTCTCATGGACACCCTGTGGTGCCAGAATAGGGCATGACCGCTACTTCTGCCCCCCCACAACTTTATTCCCGATTCTCGCCTAACGCTAACATTACTTGCTCCTGTATTACCCAATGTGCCGTGAGTTTTTTTTTCCATCTATTTCTGCAGGAAAATCTCCGTCTCATCCTGTTTAGGCCTGAAGATGATCCACTTACTGTACGGCACAGATGTCATTCCCATTTCTCATCTCGGTATGGGTCCTGTAGGTTCACGGAAACCTCTTCCCGGCATTCAAAGCTTTTTTTCTTCCATCGCTTAAATTACAGTGTACGCGGCACACGGAGGGAAAAAAAAACCTATTAGTTTGTGACAGCTCGGCACGCTATCATTTCTTCTATAAATACCGATCTGGTGGAAGGTATCAAACCCTACAATGAAACCTCAACACAGATGAATATGCCTCCTCATCACCCTAAGTATGGCCCTCTAATCAGACGTCCGGCTATTTCCCTGACATCTTCTGTGGTTTGGTTATAAAACCGTGAATCTTGTCATGTGAGCGGCTCGGAGACGTCTCCGCTTAGAGCCCCCGTTTTAAAGGCCTCAGGCCGTCGTCATTGTCAGCATTTCTAGGAGGTAGAGAAACACGTGGGAGAGCTAGAGAGCAAGATGAGATTCTGAGCTCATCATCTAAGGGAATTGGTGTGCCCTTTCCCCAGTGCTGGGACGAGTATACATTGCCTGCAATCTCCATAAACTTCTATTATTATTATGCCGTGATTACACTCCCATAACTGCCTGTAATAAGCATGCCTTACCTATAATGTGCTCCGCCGCTAGTCTGCCCTTACTGCCTATACTGTGCTCCGCCGCTAGTCTGAACTTACTGCCAATACTGTGCTCCGCCGCTAGTCTGAACTTACTGCCAATACTGTGCACCGCCTCTTCTCTGCGCTTACTGCCTATATTGTGCACCGCCGCTAGTCTGCACTTACTGCCAATACTGTGCTCCGCCGCTAGTCTGCACTTTCTGCCTATACTGGACATCGCCACTAGTCTGAACTTACTGCCAACAATGTGCACCGCCGTTATTCTGAACTTACTGCCAACAATGTGCACCGCCGTTAGTCTGAACTTACTGCCTATACTGTGCACTGCCGCTAGTCTGCGCTTACTGCCTATACTGTGCACTGCCGCTAGTCTGCACTTACTGCCTATACTGTGCACCGCCGCTAGTCTGCACTTACTGCCTATACTGTGCACTGCCTCTTGTCTGCGCTTACTGCCTATACTGTGCACCGCCGCTAGTCTGCACTTACTGCTAATACTATGCACCACTGCTAGTCTTCACTTACTGCCTATACTGTGCACCACCGCTAGTCTGCACTTACTGCCTATACTGTACACTGCCGCTAATCTGCACTTACTGCCAATACTGTACACTGCCGCTAATCTGCACTTACTGCCAATACTGTACACTGCTGCTAGTCTGCACTTACTGCCTATACTGTATACCGCCGCTAGTCTGCACTTACTGCCAATACTGTTCACCGCCGCTAGTCTGCAATTGCTGCCTATACTGTGCACCGCCGCTAGTCTGCACTTACTGCCTATACTGTGCACTGCCTCTTGTCTGCGCTTACTGCCTATACTGTGCACCGCCGCTAGTCTGCACTTACTGCTAATACTATGCACCACTGCTAGTCTTCACTTACTGCCTATACTGTGCACCACCACTAGTCTGCACTTACTGCCTATACTGTGCACCACCGCTAGTCTGCACTTACTGCCTATACTGTACACTGCCGCTAATCTGCACTTACTGCCAATACTGTACACTGCTGCTAGTCTGCACTTACTGCCTATACTGTGCACCGCCGCTAGTCTTCACTTACTGCCTATACTGTGCACCACCACTAGTCTGCACTTACTGCCTATACTGTGCACCACCGCTAGTCTGCACTTACTGCCTATACTGTACACTGCCGCTAATCTGCACTTACTGCCAATACTGTACACTGCTGCTAGTCTGCACTTACTGCCTATACTATGCACCACTGCTAGTCTTCACTTACTGCCTATACTGTGCACCACCACTAGTCTGCACTTACTGCCTATACTGTGCACCACCGCTAGTCTGCACTTACTGCCTATACTGTACACTGCCGCTAATCTGCACTTACTGCCAATACTGTACACTGCTGCTAGTCTGCACTTACTGCCTATACTGTGCACCGCCGCTAGTCTGCACTTACTGCCTATACTGTGCACTGCCGCTAGTCTGTACTTACTGCCTATACTGTGCACCGCCGCTAGTCTGCGCTTACTGCCTATACTGTACACTGCCACTAGTCTGCAGTTACTGCCAATAGTCTGCAGTTACTGCCAATACTGTGCACCGCCGCTAATCTGCACTTACTGCCTATACTGTGCACCACCGCTAGCCTGCACTTACTGCCAATACTGTACACTGTTGCTAGTCTGCACTTACTGCCTATACTGTGCACCACCGCTAGTCTGCACTTACTGCCAATACTGTACACTGTTGCTAGTCTGCACTTACTGCCTATACTGTGCACTGCTGCTAGTCTGCACTTACTGCCTATACTGTGCTCCTTCGCTAGTCTGTACTTACTGCCAATACTGTGCACCGCCGCTAGTCTGCACTTACTGCCTATACTGTGCACCGCCGCTAGTCTGCACTTACTGCCTATACTGTGCACCACCGCTAGTCTGCACTTACTGCCTATACTGTGCACCGCCGCTAGTCTGCACTTACTGCCTATACTGTGCTCCTTCGCTAATCTGTACTTACTGCCAATACTGTGCACCGCCGCAAGTCTGCACTTACTGCCTATACTGTGCACTGCCGCTAGTCTGCACTTACTGCCTATACTGTGCTCCTTCGCTAGTCTGTACTTACTGCCAATACTGTGCTCCTTCTCTAGTCTGTACTTACTGCCAATACTGTGCACCGCCGCTAGTCTGCACTTACTGCCTATACTGTGCACCGCCGCTAGTCTGCACTTACTGCCTATACTGTACACTGCCGATAGTCTGTACTTACTGCCAATACTGTGTACCGCCGCAAGTACGCAGTTATTACCTATAACGTGTTCAGCCGCTAGTCTGCGCTTACTATCAATACTGTACACCGCCGCTAGTACGCACTTATTACCTACAGTATAACATGCTCCTCCGCTGGTCTGCGCTTACTGCCTATAATATGCACCTCTTGGCTATAAATTATTTTCTGCAGATATTATACTTTCCTTGCCTATCATAGTACTACCACTACCCTGCACCGCCTGCCCAGAATTCCTACCACGAGTAGCACTACACTCCTATAAGAAGCGTTGTTGTCATATGTACTGCCTGCCTATTATCTGCATTCCCCTTAGGCGTTTCCTGCTATTAATGTGCTCTACCATTAGTATGGACCGCCATAAGAATGCATGGTGCAGTAGGAGTACGCCCTGCCCTTGGTATGTCCCAGTCACCACTATATGCCCTGTTACAACCAGCACTGGCACGCTCTTCCACCTTTACAGTGTATTGCCGCAGTTTGGCAGGATGACATCACTCAGTCCATGCAGTAATGTCACTGAAGCAGGAGGTAGAGAGACATTTAGTCAGGGCCTGACTGCCCAGTTTGCTCCCTATGACCAGATCGCCGGTCTTCTATTTCGTTGGCTTTGGTTGTATTCTTCCATATGACCAGGTGCGAGGACCTGGATGCTGGACCATGCATGGTACATGTGTCTGGCAGTAGGTCCCCATTCACTCCTGCCGCATCCCCTCTGCATGATTAATTCATGTCCATCTGTAATAAAAGATGGATCTGTAATCCCCAGGACTGCTGGAATTTATTACATTCCTAACCTATGTCCCTGTAATAGATAAGTAAAGCAGCAGAGCTTACTATAATCCTGCCCGCCATGAATTATTTATGGCCGTGCCACCTTGGGTCACTGCAGGACGGTCTTGGCGAAAGCCTGGTTATTGATATTTTTATGTACTAAATAACTAACATGCATAATGGAGGGTTTATTATGGACTTCACTCCATAGTCTTTGTGTATTTATACCGCTTTTCTTTCTGGTGGAGCCTCCATATGGAGCGTCGACAAGGGCAGGCTTCACCGTGAACCAAGATGTTAAGTCTTTAGAAGCAACACCTTCTCTGGTGGATAAAAGCCACGTGTTGGGTAGACCTTAAGCAGACCTCATGTATTAGATCAGTGTTTGACGATCCTTCCAAAATTGGTGGATTTGACCAACTCATGTGTGTGGCGGCTTCTAGTATCTCTCTCGAAAGGGGTGTTTGTTGTATGCCCTAGTTTGTTCTTGGGGTGAGATAAGCCCCACCAAAGTTTTCATCTACAGGTTAAGGTTACAGTTATCCCTAACCCCTCTCTATTTATCGGTCAAGCCCATTGTGCAGACACAACATCCATATAGAGTGTATAAGGGTACACAGACAAGAGACGGGGTCCCATAATGGAGTATAGATGATCCCCCATCATGGTGTAAACGTTTACCCAAGACCAACTCTTTTCTACTCTACTGAAAAGCAGTTATATCTTCCCTCTTCAAGAAGCAAATTGGACATATAGGCTGCTGATACAGAAGAAGTGAAAAAAATGCCCAAAGTATGACCAGGGTGTCACTGAGAATCCCAAAGAAGTCTTCTTCTATCTCAGGCATGTCCCCTGGAAAGTTGTCAGAACTTGAATATTTGTTTTTTTAGGGTAAAATTGGCCGGTTCCTCACCATAATATTGCCATTCTTTCCTTTTTGACCACTGTTTGTTGACCAGGAGAGTTAGAAAATGTACAGAAGAGAATAAATAATGTAGGAAGTGTGAAGGATTTCCTCATGGGAGCGGCTTCTTGCTCATGGGCGGTCTTACACTCTTTGATGTCTGCAGAAAGTAAGACTTTCTCAAACAAACAAACATCAGGTCATGAGGCAGAGTGCTGGTGCCCACTTAAGCAAGTTATTTTTAATTATAGTAACCTCGCTTTTGAAGGGTTACCTCCACCCCCTCCAAAAAAACAAAAACAAGTTATCCCCTATCCATAGCAATCCCGAGATTGGGGCACTTGAACCCCAAGAATGTGGATCTCATCCTCTATCTTGAATAACGCAAGCTTCACGTATGCTCCTTTCATTGTCAATGGGATTGTCGCTTTCTTCAACAGTGCCATTGACAATCAATGGAGCGGACGCTGAGCATGCGCATGGAAAACGGGGCTGCAGAGCATCATTTTCTGGGTCCATACCTCAGTATCGCTTGTCCAGAAAAACCTCTTGCACTAATTATTAATGGAACATTAATGAGACATATAGTGTAAAAACGGGGTCATCCGAAAGTAAACAATTTGCGATCGCAAATTTTTCAACTAATGAGCGCAACATGGATGCCATCCATATTGGATCATACATATTGCAAGTCTGTGACTGTTTGGCCATGTTCCTTGAAGACCCCCAAAATATTTCATATATTAAAAAAAAAACGAATTTGTAAAGAAACGGGGGGCAAAATTATCACACGCTTTACATGTTTCAGATACAAGCACACGCGGCGCCCACTTCATTTAATTACGCCATTTTTTATGCCATATTTCACACCTGAGCCCCATTGGCTCCACATTTCCTACATGGAAACCGGTTTTATAGTAACTCGCGCAGTTTAAATGACAGTAAAGGCAGAAAATTCCATAAATATACATAAATTTCCCTGAGACTTGCAGCAAATAAACATCAAAACGGCGTCTCCGAGGCACAACGGAAGGTAAAAAAATCCTCTTTGTATATCTGTGTGTTCGCGTTATGTCTGAAAAGCAAGTTCCATATCCAAACATATATCCCTGGCGGGCCTGAGCAGCTGCAATCACATCTCCTATCGCCTCCCCGCATCTCGCATTAGCTTCCTGAGCCACCAAGATAAAGAGTAGATTGTCAGCAACGCAAGGTTCCTCCTCACTAGTTTTCTACTGTAGAACTCGTTGGGGGGCTCAGGTATCAAAGTAGACAGAGAAAAAATAATCAGCATCAATTCAATATTACAACATTTTGGCTAGGAAGCTGAACTATGGGGAGATGTTTGCTGTGGTCCTCACACATGGAACCGCCCCAGCAATTTACCCTTAATGCAATGAAAATATATCATGTTCGTTTTGGAATCCGAATTATGGCCCTCCTAAAACCTAGAAAGTTAAGGGGGGAGGTATGTAAGACGTCTCTATCAAACTGTTCTCTATATCTCAGAATCTTGGGGCCCAGATTTTTTGGAACTATTGATAACAGATGAAGGGAGTTATCAATCAACTTGCTCTAATTTTTAGGTGAAAATTTTGCATACAACATTTTGTACAAATTGTGCAAGAATATCCATTTTTTGCTTGCTTCGGAAAGGTCATCAGTATCAAATGGGTGGAAATCAGACTTCTGGCATCCTCAGACAGCAATTGTGCCATGATGCTTCTGGTACATCTTGTGGTATACCTGGCACTAGCAATTGTATGGCATTGTGCCCAATCAATGGGACAAGCCTCTTGTTGGATTGTTGTGGACCTGTCAGTCCACTGACAGATGTGCTGGGTCCAACTCTCTGTGCCTAAACTTGTTATGCCTATCTTCATCATGATATATCATCAATATCAAAGTCCTGAAAACTTCCCGAAATTTGATAGTATTAGATAATGTCTAAATTTTAACTAAGATACATCATACTTGCCAATGTTTCGGGTTGATGAGGATATTGACTCTAGCGGAGCAAAGTGCTTGATGAAAATCTTCATCCCAAAATTATGCTCCTTTTTCAGGCCATGGCCAGTATTGATCTCCTTCACACCCCATCCCAGAATGTGCATTGGGACTGCATCTGGTGATGTCTGCTCAGGCCAGCGTCAAGAACAAGAAACCATCCAAAAGATGTAATTTCTAGAAGGTTTCAGAGTCTTTAAAGGCACCCAAGAGATTTGTCGTCTCTTCCAGATGCCCTGGTCATTACTGAAACAGTTTCCAAGTTTGACAGAGTTGCCATTAGTTCATACTCTAACTTTGCAGGGTTATCGTCTCACCTGGTTTTTCCAAGAGCCACCGATATTTTAGGACTACTAACGCTACAGTGGTGCATCTGAAGAGGGACACATGTCCGTAAAGGGTTCAAAGACTTGTGCCTCCTATTGGACCTCGTTTCTGGTGCTAGTTTCTACTCTTGGGAGAAGATATTGGAAAAAGAAAGAGAAAGCACCTCCAGATCAAGTAGCTCTGCCTCCCACCACCCTCTCATTTCCAGTGACATGTCCTCCTCCTGGGAGTCGAAAATGTAGGAACAAAAAGCGATCGCCTCCAGTTCAAGTAGTTCTGCCTCCAAATGCCCTATTACCACTCCTATTTCCTCCTCTTGGGAGCAGAAACAGTAGGATGAAAGAGCAAGCACCTCCAAATCTGCTTCCCACTCTTCTCATTTCCGGTGCCATGTCCTCCACTTGGGAATCGAAACTGGAGGAAGAAAGAGTTATCACCTCCAGTTCACACAGTTCTTCCTCCTAAAGCCCTCTTCTGGTGCTATGTCATCCTCTTGGGAGTTGAAACTGGAGGAAGAAAGAGTGATCACCTCCCGTTCAGGAAGTTCTTCCTCCTAATGCCCTCTTCCGGTGCTATGTCCTCCTCTTGGGAGTCAAAACTGAAGGAAGAAAGGAGTGATTACCTCCAGTTAATGCAGTTCTGCCTCCTAATGCCATCTTCTGGTGCTATGTCCTCCTCTTGGGAGTCGAAACTGGGGAAAGAAAGAGTGATTACCTCCAGATTATGCAGTTCTGCCTCCTAATGCCCTCTTCTGGTGCTATGTCATCCTCTTGGGAGTCGAAACTGGGAGAAGAAAGAGTGATTACCTCGAGTTCATGCAGTTCTGCCTCCTAATGCCCTCTTCTGGTGCTATGTCATCCTCTTGGGAGTCAAAACTGGGGGAAGAAAGAGTGATCACTTCCAGTTCAAGCAGTTCTTCCTCCGAATGCCGTCTTCTAGTGCTATGTCCTCTTCTTGGGAGTCAAAAATAGAGGGAGAAAGAGTGATCACCTCCAGTTCAAGCAGTTCTGCCTCCTAATGCCGTTGTCTGGTGCTATCTCCTCCTCTTGGGAGTCGAAACTGAGGGAAGAAAGCGTGATCACTTCCAGTTCAAGCAGTTCTTCCTCCGAATGCCGTCTTCTACTGCTATGTTCTCCTCTTGGGAGTCGAAACTGGGGGAAGAAAGAGTGATCACTTCCAGTTCAAGCAGTTCTTCCTCCGAATGCCGTCTTCTGCTGCTATGTTCTCCTCTTGGGAGTCGAAACTGGGGGAAGAAAGAGTGATCACTTCCAGTTCAAGCAGTTCTGCCTCCTAATGCCGTCTTCTGGTGCTATGTCCTCTTCTTGGGAGTCGAAATTGGAGGAACAAAGAGTGATCACCTCCAGTTCAAGCAGTTCTGCCTCCTAATGCCGTCTTCTGCTGCTATGTTCTCCTCTTGGAAGTGGAAACTGGGGAAAGAAAAAGCCTGCCACTCTTGACCAAATAGTTTTGACTTCCACCGTCTCCTTATTTTCTACACTAACTCCTTCTCTTGGAGCCAGATCCTAGTCGATGAAGTAGACGGATTTGCTCCATCAGACATCTTTGTTACATCGATGCATCCACATGTGCTGCAGCTCACATGAATCTGTACGGACAGTCCTCGTATCAGCGAGTAGGAGATCTACTCCAGAAGATGAAGGTTGCGATGCCCGGAAGGAACACGATCCCGTTCTCAACTTCCAAACAATTCTCCTGATGCATAAAGTATTTGATATTCGGTGACAGAGCCGAAGAACGATGCGCCCATGAATCTTATCCCTACAAGAAGAGATTTCCTCTGACAGCGACATGAATTAACAGGAGGAAGCTGCCACATCGACTCTACCCATCAAGTGGAGAGAAGTCCCGGTGAGGTCATCTGATGGGAATACATATTTTATAACATTCTGGATTAAAATTACTCAAAGCTTTAAAACCGCCCGGAGGATTGTGGCATTTTTCTTCTAATGTCGTGTGGGGATGAGATACGATGGGAAAACTTACTATGGAGCAGAATGAGGCATGGAGGAGGCTGCGGAAACATGGCGCCTTCTTTGGTTTCTCTGCCATCTTCCATGCTGCTAATTTGAAACTACCTCTATTTGTATCCAATCTCTAAACACTTCCTGTTGTTGAGTGGGAGGGGCCTAAAACAAGTCTGTGCAGCCAAGAGGTAGTGTATTGTATGGCAAATAAGACTTCCTGAGACCATTTCTGTAGAGTGCACAGGGGGTGCAGTTACACCTGGCCCCTGGAGCCTCTGGGGGGCCTTGTAGGATGTCAGTTCACCTGATGTTACCGAGGGCTCCTCTATATTTTAGCTTCCGTGTCACCATCACGCAGTGATATATACTTTTCACCTGGTGCCAGATAGGAGGCGCTATCTATTTACGATGGAATTTTAGGTCAAAGTAAATAACACAGACAGAAGTGATGAAGCTTCGGGAACCCCCCTTTGCCTGAGAGTGCCCACTGCAGGGACAAGCTTTAGGGACCCCTCTAAAACTAATTTTATGGGTCAGATCTGAGGTTTGATAGTGATCTATGGGTCAGGTTTTGGTTCTGAGGATATGAAAGTCGCAAGATATTAAGCTTTCTCCATATCTATAGGATAAGAGAAAACTTACCGAGAGGTGGGGGTCCGAACGCTGGGAGCTTCAGTGATCTGGAACCAGAGAACCAGACAATGCAGAGCTCGGTCTTGAATGGAGCAGAGTTGTGCATAGTATTGGCAGAAATAGCAGTGCGCTGTGCTCCTCGTACTCTCGGTCAAATAGTCAACGAATGGAGCAGAGGTTGAGCATGCGCACATACGCTCTGGTGGTCGAATTAACACAGTGAATAAAGCGGATGTCGAGCATACATGCCTACGCTCTGGTGATCGAATTGACAGTAACTGGAGTAGAGGTTGAGCATGCGCACATACGCTCTGGTGATCGAATTGACAGTAACTGGAGTAGAGGTTGAGCATGCGCACATACGCTCTGGTGATCGAATTGACAGTAACTGGAGTAGAGGTTGAGCATGCGCACATACGCTCTGGTGATCGAATTGACAGTAACTGGAGTAGAGGTTGAGCATGCGCACATACGCTCTGGTGATCGAATTGACAGTAACTGGAGTAGAGGTTGAGCATGCGCACATACGCTCTGGTGGTCGAATTAACACAGTGAATAGAGAAGATGTCGAGCATACATGACTATGCTCTGGTGATCGAATTGACAGTAACTGGAGTAGAGGTTGAGCATGCGCACATACGCTCTGGTGATCGAATTGACAGTAACTGGAGTAGAGGTTGAGCATGCGCACATACGCTCTGGTGATCGAATTGACAGTAACTGGAGTAGAGGTTGAGCATGCGCACATACGCTCTGGTGGTCGAATTAACACAGTGAATAGAGAAGATGTCGAGCATACATGCCTATGCTCTGGTGATCGAATTGACAGTAACTGGAGTAGAGGTTGATCATGTGCACGTATGCTCTGGTGGTCGAATTAATAGTGAATGGAACAGAGGTTGATTATGTGTAACCTACATGTGGTGGTAGAATTAACGATGAATGGAGCGGATGTCGAAAATGCACACCTACAACCCCCATGCAAAAATTATGGAATCACTGGTCTTGGAGGATGCTCATTCAGTTGTTTAATTTTGTAGAAAAAAAGCAGATCACAGACATGGCACAAAACTAAAGTCATTTCAAATGGCAACTTTCTGGCTTTAAGAAATCAAGAACAAAAAATGTGGTAGTCGGTAATGGCTACTTTTTTTAACCAAGTATAGGGGGAAAATTATGGAATCACTCAATTCTGAGGAAAAAATTATGGAATCACCCTGTACATTTTCATAGCCAAAACTAACACCTGCATCAAATTAGATCTGCTCGTTAGTCTGCATCTAAAAAGGAGTGATCACACCTTGGAGAGCTGTTGCACCAAGTGGACTGACATGAATCATGGCTCCAACACGAGAGATGTCAATTGAAACAAAGGAGAGGATTATCAAACTCTTAAGAGGGTAAATCATCACACAATGTCACAAAAGATGTTGGTTGTTCACAGTCAGCTGTGTCTAAAATCTGGACCAAATACAAACAACATGGGAAGGTTGTTAAAGGCAAACATACTGGTAGACCAAGGAAGACATCAAAGTGTCATGACCGGAAAAAAAGCAATATGTCTCCAAAACAGGAAAAGCACAACAAAACAAATGGGTGGAAACTGGAGTCAACGTCTGTGACTGAACTGTAAGAAACCGCCTAAAGGAAATGGGATTTACATACAGAAAAGCTAAAGGAAAGCCATAATTAACACCTAAACAGAAAAAAACAACGTTACAATGGGCTAAGGAAAAGCAATCGTGGACTGTGGATGACTGGATGAAAGTCATATTCAGTGATGAATCGCGAATCTGCAATGGGCGAGGTGATGATGCTGGAACTTTTTGTTTGGTGCCGTTCCAATGAGATTTATGAAGATGACCGCCTGAAGAGAACATGCAAATGTCCACAGTCATTGATGCTATGGGGCTGCATGTCAGGTAAAGGCACCGGGGAGATGGCTGTCATTACATCTTCAATAAATGCACAATTTTGCGTTGATATTTTGGACACTTTTCTTATCCCATCAACTGAAAGGATGTTTGGGGATGATGAAATCATTTTTCAAGATGATAATGCATCCTGCCATAGAGCAAAAACTGCACACATTCCTTGAAAAAAGCCACATAAGGTCAATGTCATGGCTGCAAATAGTCCAGATCTCAATCCAATTGAAAACCTTTGGTGGAAGTTGAAGAAAATGGTCGATGACAAGAATCCAACCTGCAAAGCTGATCTGGCAACAGCAATCAGAGAAAGTTGGAGCCAGATTGATGAAGAGTCCTGTGTGACCCTCATTAAGTCCAGGCCTCAGAGACTGCAAGCTGCAATAAAAGCCAGAGGTGGTGCAACAAAATACTAGTGATGATTTGGACCGTTTTTTTGTTTTTCATGATTCCATAATTTTTTCCCACATAATTGAGTGATTCCATCATTTTTCCCCTATGCTTGGTTAAAAAAAGTAACCAATACTACCACATTTTTTTGTTCTTAATTTCTTTTAGCGTTTCTTTAAGCCAGAAAGTGGCCAGTCGAGCATTTGCACCTACACTCTGGTGGTCGAATTAACAGTGAATGGAGCAGAGGTCGAGCATGCGCATTTACATGTTGTGGTCGACTTAACAGTGAATATAGTGGAGGTCGAGCATGCGCACCTATGCTGTGGTGGTCGAATTAACAGTGAATTGATGCGCATGCGCATCATCACTCCATTCATGACGGAACTGAAGAATCCTTTTCCCAGGTTTTGAAGCCATAATCTCTGACTCAATGGAGGTCCCAGTAGTTATAATTATTAATTAAATCTTACTATTTTGGGAATAACCCTTTAAAGGACGTCTAGTCTAGGGTCTGGAATTAATTAAGGGGATCTCCAGTCTGAGTGTTTTTAGGGAGCCTGGTCTTGAGTATGATATTAATTTAGAGGCTTGGTTTGGAAGATTTGATTCTTTATGGGGTCTGTCTAGAATCTGAATATGTTTATAGTGTCTAAATATAGGGGTTGGATATAAACAAAGGGGTCTTCCTAGGGTATGATATTTATACAGGTAGGGGGTATAGATAAGCTATATCATTTTAAAGGCCATTCCCTACAATTTTCTTAACTGCAACAAAAGGAGGATCATTGATTGGTTAGCACCCTGGCTTTGCAGCTATGGGGTCCTGGGTTCAAATCCCACCAAAGACGACATCTGCCAAGAGTTTGGAAGAAACATAAAAAAAGACATACTGATGGGGTATTTAGATTGTGAGCTTCAATGGGGACAGTAATAAAAAAAAAGTCTGAAAAGTGCTACGGAATTTTACGACATCATATAATAAATAAATAAATATTGATAATTAAATACGAGGACAATTAGCGATGTCCACCAGATGGCGTCATATTGATACAATGTAACAACTTCGGAATGTTGCCATCTGACTCTTATTATTGTTATCCATGCAAAGCAATTAAAAGCCTCCCGCGACAATGTATCAACCCCTAGAGCGGCCACTTCCGACACATATTAAAGCTACGCTGCCAAATTTTCAACAAAGAGATGAAAAACACATGAGGGTTAAAACAAAACCGTGTTGTGCATTAATCTAGAACCGGAGAGGTTTGGGGCCTTTGGACGTTTATATAGTTTGCTATGTAATCACACAATCAGCAATCGTTTGTCTTCCCGGAGAATGACCGATGATTTTCTATCCGCTTTTTTTTTTTTCTGCGTGGCCCCATAAACCAGTCACCCCCACTACCTTCCTCTCCACCGGTTTACTACGTGCTTTCCAGTTATCGCCAGCCGTTATAGCGAGGTATTAATTCCTTCCTCCTGTAAAAAGCGCCATAGATTTCTTTCCAGCGGTGTATAAAAATAATAAAGTTGCGGTGGCTTTTATTAGCCATAATGTCTGCCGCCATAAGGTCTTAATAAAGAGGCGTCGGTATTTATTTCAATGTATTCCACTGTCGAAGGTTCGAAGAGAAGAGATCGTTTGACAGGACGGTTTTGCCGCAAAGGAGACGTGATCAATGTTTCCTCCACTGTCGACGCCGCGCGTATCAAGGATAAGGGGTCGCCGGGCCGCGCTCATCTTTTCTCTGTCTTTTTTTTCCCTCAAAACAACATTGATTTCTATGACAAAAGAGCGCAATTTCCGTATGATACTCACTTCTCAATTTTGACACCTGTCCAAGTGTTTCTGCTCCACCAGATGACAAAGAAGCCATTATGAGCGGATGAGGCAGAGAACGCTCCGTCAAGTGTCATCAGCCTGTGAGATGGAAGCGCACGTGCAGTTGTTTGAGCCAAAGCCAGCGTTTTTTTTCCCCCTTAAAAGTTTATGAATTTCAACCAATAAAATCACATCCTTTTAATATAAACTAAACCCTAAAATACGTCCAAAACTTCATGCAATGTTATGCACAAAAATGCACTAAATTTTGTACTTTTCACCAAGGGCTGTCACGTAAGTATATCTGCCCCATTGTCTGTAACCCATGATATTTCACTAAAAGACTTGAATATAAAATGGACTACACTAAGAAATGAAGTAAAAGGATAAGATGGCTGTCTTCTGCTACACTTCATGGGCTCGAAAAAAATGGCACGGCCTCATAATAAGGTCATAGAACCTGGCTCCTCTGCAAATGGTGGAGGATGCGGGCAGCGATTCTATAATACGCTTGTATTGCGTGTCATCCCCTCTGGCAGTCGAGCTGTTGGGTTGATCTGGTTCATCTGTTGTCCTGTGGGTACATTTGCTGGCATTTGTCTCTAGTCTGACATCTGTCGGGCAAACAGTGGAGGAATAATTGCATTTTGTGTCGTTTGCAGGAGGCTAAGAAGCTGAGATGAAGGAGGAGGAAGAGGAGCAAGAGGAATCTTATAAAGAGAAGAACCACCATAGATTGCTCCGCAGCTCATCACCATCTTTACATTTCCATCAAATAGTCTACCCATCATCATCTTCTTTGTTTCTTTCTCTTCTTCACCATGTTACATTTTTCTCCCACATCTTCATCTTTCTCTTCTTTCCACACCATCTTCTATTCCATTGCTGCTTCTCTTTTACTTTACAGTTTTCCACATCATCATGACCATCATCTTCGTTTCTTCACATTATCATGACCATCATCTTCATTTCTTCACATCATCATGACCATCATCTTCATTTCTTCACATCATCATGACCATCATCTTCATTTCTTCACATCATCATGACCATCATCTTCATTTCTTCACATCATCATGACCATCATCTTCGTTTCTTCACATAATGAGCATAATCTTTGTTTCTTCACATCATGACTATCATCTTCGTTTCTTCACATCATGACTATCATCTTCGTTTCTTCACATCATAACCATCATCTTCGTTTCTTCACATCATGACTATCATCTTCGTTTCTTCACATCATCATGACCATCATCTTCGTTTCTTCATATCATAATCATCATCTTCGTTTCTTCACATCATGACTATCATCTTCGTTTCTTCACATCATCATGACCATCATCTTCGTTTCTTCACATCATCATGACCATCATCTTCGTTTCTTCACATCATGACCATCATCTTCGTTTCTTCACATCATCATGACCATCATCTTCGTTACTTCACATTATCATGACCATCATCTTCGTTTCTTCACATCATGATGACCATCATCTTCGTTTCTTCACATCATCATGACCATCATCTTCGTTTCTTCACATCATAATCATCATCTTCGTTTCTTCACATCATGACTATCATCTTCGTTTCTTCACATCATCATGACCATCATCTTCGTTTCTTCACATCATCATGACCATCATCTTCGTTTCTTCACATCATGACCATCATCTTCGTTTCTTCACATCATGACCATCATCTTCGTTACTTCACATTATCATGACCATCATCTTCGTTTCTTCACATCATGATGACCATCATCTTCGTTTCTTCACATCATCATGACCATCATCTTCGTTACTTCACATTATCATGACCATCATCTTCGTTTCTTCACATCATCATGACCATCATCTTTGTTTCTTCATATCATCATGACCATCATCTTCGTTTCTTCACATAATGACTATCATCTTCGTTTCTTCACATCATGACCATCATCTTCGTTTCTTCACATCATCCTCTTCTTTGCCACATTATATTTTTCTACCTCAATCATCCTCATCATCTTTTTTTTCTTTTTTGACATCATCTTTTATTCCTTCACCACTTCTCTTTCACATTATTATCTTTTATTTTTTACAATGATTAGAGGTAAAACAAAATCTCACAAAAATTGGTTTCGAGCAGATTTGCTCCAATCTCCTCCAGCAGATTCAATTCAACCCAAATAGAGTTTAAAGTGCCTCGAAAAGACGTCGATCAAGATCTGAGTTCTACCCGTACCCCAGGATAAAATAAACGGAGGGCTGGCTCAAGAATAATGAAATCTCATGCTGACCCGTCCTAGGCCGCCCGCTGTCCTCCACTAGTCCTCTCCGGTCATCAGATATTCCGTAGCAGTCTAGCCAACATTCACGGTGGGATATGACGCATGTCGATGACGCATAGATGGCTCCAAAGCCTGGAGAAAGTCCGTGTTGGATCGAGCAGCGAGCCGCGGCAGCAAGATGGGCGAGGATGATTTTATTATTTGTTAACTCATTACTTACCTTCAATAGAGCTGAGCAAAATAATGTCTATATGAGAAATCAATTCACCCCTCTATATTCATCATCATCTTCACCACATCATCTATTTCTTCTTCTTCCCATCTGATTATTTTCATCATTTTATATTTCATCTTGTTTTTCGCTCCTCTATAATCATCTTCTATTATTCTTCTTCCTTCATCTTCACTTCCTCAATTTCATATTCTTCCTTTCACTATCTTCTTCTTCCTTCATCATCTTCAAATCTTCACCCTTTTCTTCTTCCTTCATCTTCATCACTTCCTCAACTTCTTATTCTTCCTATGGCTATCTTCTTCAAATCTTCACCCTTTTCTTCTTCCTTCATCTTCATCACTTTCTCAATTCCTTATTCTTCCTCCTTCAATATATTCTTCAAATCTTCATTCATAATCTTCCTTCATCATCTTCACTTCCTTTTTAACTTCTCAACTTTTTTATTCCTCCTCTCATCATATTCCACCTACAACTTCCAACATCCTAAAATCTTCTTCCTTCACCATCTTTTTCTAATCTTCGCCCCTATCTCTTCTCTCTGGCCTTGAGCTCTGCGACTGTCCAGTGGACCCTATTGTCTACATCTTATGTTCACACGTTGCCTTATTGACGATTTTTTTTCTGCAAGCAAAACCTGCTTTCTCCGCGGTAAAGAAGCTGCTTACAAAAAAATTTCCGCTTCCTTTTTTGGTGCTTTTTTTGGGACTCACATTATACGTGTGCTTTGTCTATGGTACATGTTTAATAAAGCAAGTTTTATTCAGCAAAAACGCAACAAAAAAAATTTGTTGCACTTTTTAATTGTTTTCCAGACAGAAAAGGGGTCTTGTCTAAGAAGAGTATATGGGCCCTTTGCCATCCAGTAGTTCTGCAATGGAGGTAGATGAGGGCCCCTGAGCGTCTGCACCAATGAGACGTCATCTTTGCAACCACGTAATGCCTTATTTCACCTGTGGAGGCGCTGCTGGGAACGTCAACACTTATTGCAGTGATCAATAGAGATCCCAGCAGCAGGCAGTTTACCCAACACTAAGTTTATCATACGCCATGGACAACCCCTTTAATTTTATCCAGTTGACTATATATATATATATATATATATATATATATATATATATATATATATATATATATATATATATATACACACACTATATATATATATATATATATATATATATATATATATATACACAGTACAGACAAAGTTTGGACACACCTTCTCATTTAAAGATTTTTCTGTATTTTCATGACTATGGAAATTGTACATTCGTACATTCACACTGAAGACATCAAAACTATGAATTAGCACATGTGGAATTATATACTTAACAAAAAAGTGTGAAACAACTGAAAATATGTCTTATATTCTAGGTTCTTCAAAGTAGCCACCTTTTGCTTTGATGACTGCTTTGCACACTCTTGGCATTCTCTTGATGAGCTTCAAGAGGTAGTCACTGGAAATGGTTCTCACTTCACAGGTGTGCCCCGTCAGGTTTAATAAGTGGGATTTCTTGCCTTATAAATGGGGTTGGGACCATCAGTTGTGTTGTGCAGAAGTCTGGTGGATACACAGCTGATAGTCCTACTGAATAAACTGTTAGAATTTGTATTATGGCAAGAAAAAAGCAGCAAAGTAAAGAAAAACGAGTGGCCATCATTATTTTAAGAAATGGAGGTCAGTCAGTCCGAAAAATTGTGAAAACTTTTAAAGTGTCCCCAAGCGCAGTGGCAAAAGCCATCAAGCGCTACAAAGAAACTGGCTCACATGAGGACTGCACTAGGAAAGGAAGAACAAGAGTCACCTCTGCTTCTGAGGATAAGTTTATCCAAGTCACCAGCCTCAGAAATCGCAGGTTAACAGCAGCTCAGATTAGAGACCAGGTCAACGCCACACAGAGTTCTAGCAGCAGACACATCTCTACAACAACTGTTAAGAGGAGACTTTATGCAGCAGGCCTTCATGGTAAAATAGCTGCTAGGAAACCACTGCTAAGGACAGGCAACAAGCAGAAGAGACTTGTTTGGGCTAAAGAACACAAGGAATGGACATTAGACCAGTGGAAATCTGTGCTTTGGTCTGATGAGTCCAAATGTGAGATCTTTGGTTCCAACCACCGTGTCTATGTGCGATGCAGAAAAGGTGAACTGATGGACTCTACATGCCTGGCTCCCACCGTGAAGCATGGAGGAGGAGGTGTGATGGTGTGGGGGGCTTTGCTGGTGACACTGTTGGGGATTTATTCAAAATTGAAGGCATACTGAACCAGCATGGCTACCACAGCATCTTGCAGCGGCATGCTATTCCAACCGGTTTGCGTTTAGTTGGACCATCATTAATTTTTCAACAGGACAATGACCCCAAACACACCTCCAGGCTATGTAAGGGCTATTTGACCAAGAAGGAGAGTGATGGGGTGCTACTCCAGATGACCTGGCCTCCACAGTCACCAGACCTGAACCCAATCGAGTTGGCTTGGGGTGAGCTGGACCGCAGGGTGAAGGCAAAAGTGCCAACAAGTGCTAAGCATCTCTGGGAACTCCTTCAAGATTGTTGGAAGACCATTCCCGGTGACTACCTCTTGGAGCTCATCAAGAGAATGCCAAGAGTGTGCAAAGCAGTCATCAAAGCAAAAGGTGGCTACTTTGAAGAACCTAGAATATAAGACATAATTTCAGTTGTTTTACACTTTTTTGTTAAGTATATAATTCCACATGTGTTAATTCATAGTTTTGATGCCTTCAGTGTGAACGTACAAATTTCATAGTCATGAAAATACAGAAAAATCTTTAAATGAGAAGGTGTGTCCAGACTTTTCGTCTGTACTGTATATATGAAACACAATCAGTCAGCCGATATAATAGTACAATAAAATTCCACTAATACGGTAGTCAACGATTCCTGTGCCATAAATAATTGATAGTTTGTTACAATGTATCAGTCCAGTTTTTTTTTTACCGTTGTAAAACCCGATTTATGCACTGCACGTCGATGACAATGTTCTCATTCACTTTCAGCAAGCAGAGATCTTAAAAAATGGTGAGAAATTAAAACAGGACGTTAATTAGAAAAACATACAGAACTTTCCGTTATATGATGATTTATGTTTTATTTCCAGGGATTGGTGTTACCGGTCAGGTCCAGCAGGGGGCAGAGTGTGAATATCCGGAGATATGCATAATATTGTAATAAACGGGATATAGCAGAGCTCGGCATGTCGCTTGCCGCGGAGTTGACTCTGCTACATCTGGAGCATAAAAAAAAAAAAACAACAAATAAATAAAATAAACAAAAGCGCATTTACTGGCGGAAAGGTTAATCTTCCCCTTGCTCCGCGCGGTGGATTTGCAGCCGCATGTGTTCAGCCTTTAATTCCCTTGTTTCTGCTGCTTTCCAATCTGCTTAGCAGTCCTGCCGCATCACAATGGAGCCGCAAGCCTCCTCCGACGGCCGCGAGCTGCTATTCTCTGTGTCCCCGCGCTCAGCCCGCTCCCCGCGCTCAGCCCGCTGCTTTGTGACTATCCGCCGCAGTCCGTCAGGGATATTTTTAGCCGCTCGGGCTATTTCTATAATGGAGACAGAAAGTTCCACTGAATTGACCACAGGCGAATTCCTGGCACTGAAAGGTCCCTGACATTATTCTCAGACTTTGGCGCGGCCGGAGGGGGGCATTTTATTTATTTTTCGATAACAAAATATGAGCCTATTGAACAGATATAAGGCCACAGGGTCGGACCAGACCACACACCGCCTCTCTATATATAACCCCGTTCATCGATGACCTGATAATCCAACGTACAAAAAAAGTGCACTATATGGCGATATTAATAATGCACTGGGGCGTACAGGAAATCTGACCCCTCGATATTATAGATGTCCTATCAGAGCTGATCCAGTGAGCACAATGGTAACTAATTAATAGCGCCACGCAGTGCCAATAATAAGAACACAACCTATGAGTCTCTACTACTAGATTCTGGGGACAAATGGGGCTTCTGTCCTGAGCTTCTTATATCATGTAGATTCCTGTGTTATCATACTTAGGCATTGGACGGTACTATTATTTTGCACTACATGGAAGTATGTTTTTTTAGGCACAGCATGGCAAATTTCTTGCAGAATTTCCCCAAAATTCTTTCAAATCGGAAAAGCACTGGATTTGTTTTGCTTGAGAATCTCCATAAAGCCTCAAAAAGTTGTCAGAAGCATTAAGTCGCTTCTATGATTTTTGGTACTTTATGGCAAGAAAATAAAAAGGTGTTACACAGCAGTCCCTTGTCTGAGCTCAGTTCCGTACATGCCGGGCTGCTAAGCTTTCTTGTGTCGGCTTTGCTTAGAATCCCGGCGTCCTCCCTTGTGTTGAACTTCCTAGGTATATATAAGACCTCCCAAGACACATATCTAAGTCTTGTTATTAAGTCTGTTGGTTTGTACTCAATTACCTGTCTGCAGCCTCCAGGAAGTCTCGTCTGCCTGTGACCTCCAGGAAGTCTCTCGTCTGCCTGTGGCCTCCAGTACTTAAATCATCTGCCTGTGGCCTCCAGTGCTTATCTTATCTGCCTGCGGCCTCCAGGACGTCTCTCATCTGCCTGCGGCCTCCAGGACGTCTCTCATCTGCCTGCGGCCTCCAGGATGTCTCTCATCTGCCTGCGGCCTCCAGGACATCTCTCGTCTGCCTGCGGCCTCCAGGATGTCTCTCATCTGCCTGTGACCTCCAGGATGTCTCTCGTCTGCCTGCGGCCTCCAGGACGTCTCTCATCTGCATGTGGTCTCCAGGATGTCTCTCATCGGCCTGCGGCCTCCAGGAAGTCTCTCGTCTGCCTGCGGCCTCCAGGACATCTCTCATCTGCCTGTGGCCTCCAGGATGTCTCTCATCTGCCTGCGGCCTCCAGGACATCTCTCGTCTGCCTGCAGCCTCCAGGATGTCTCTCATCTGCCTGTGGCCTCCAGGATGTCTCTCGTCTGCTTGCGGCCTCCAGGACGTCTCTCATCTGCCTGTGGCCTCCAGGATGCTTCTCATCGGCCTGCGGCCTCCAGGACATCTCTCGTCTGCCTGCGGCCTCCAGGAAGTCTCTCGTCTTCCTGCGGCTTCCAGTGCCACTGCAATTGTCTGTGGTCTTCATGAAGTATCTAGTCTGCTATGACTTCTATTTGTTCCCCGTCTGGGGTCCCCATGATGTATCCTGACTGTCTACGGCCCACAGGAACTCTGCTACCTATCTGCTGCACCTCAAAAGTCTCCGATCTGCCTGCAACTTCCCTTTTGCTACTTGTTCCTGGTCTTCCAGAACCTCTACTACCTCTCTAAGGTCTCTAGAATATTTCCTGCTTGCCAAGGCTTCCAGAACCTCTCTAAACTGATTATTGGGACACGGTGTGAAGTTATTACTTAGTTGCTGTATGACGGATTTATTTGAGAATTATACGATAAGAAAAAAAAAGGGGACAAATAGAATCTGGGTTATTGGGGCTGTAGACCGAGCCCCAGACGCCATCTTCGCCACCGTCTGTATATTGCAGTGTATCTTCTAATCAGATTCAGTGCACTTGGCGTGATGGAGGCTGCGGCGCTCCCGGGGCACGGAGACGGTGACTTGCTTCGATGCACCAAGCCGGCAGCAAACCGTCCCTGGAAACTGGTAAATTGTTGCCAATGATGTTTTTCATTAAGAGTGAAGAGCAGATAATAAATGTGACGAAGTTAATTAAAGAGAAGTTACTTTACAGTAAATACGAGCATACATTATATCCTATATATTTATGTGCTGCAGATGGCGGCCAGGCCCGTCCAGAGCACTGCTTAGCGCCAGCCATCATTAACCCCTTCCCAATATCTGCTGTACATGTGCATCTATTCGCTGCAGGTACTGACTATATTTAACCCATTATACTCCTGTTATTTGCTGACAGTGACATTTAAAGGGCAAGCGCCTTTTAAATCTTTTTTTCCTTCATAAATCAATAGTAGGCACGAAAATAAGAAACTTTGTAATATACTTTATTAAGGAAATCCACTGGTATCTCTTCCTTATTTGTTCTCAAAATACTCAATTCTTTAGGGAAAAATCAGTGAATACAGACTTTCTCATTACTGAGATAGGAGATGACAGTTGGTGCTCATAAAGTTCTACGGAACTTGCAGCGGAATGTCTGTGTCCGCCTCTAGCTCCTCCCCTTTCCATAGAACTTTAGAAGCACCAACTGTCGTCTATCTCGGGAACGGAAAATATGTCTTCACTAAAAACGGATTTTACTCTTGAATGGAGAATGACAAATGCCGATTTCATGTGCACTATGGATTTATGAATTATAAATTAAAACGATGGTTACTCAACACAATAGTTGGCACCCTGCTTAATATAATATTTGGAAGCACACCCTCTGGAATAACTAACTGCAGAAGCTTCCTATAACCATCACCAAGCTTCTTACACCTCGAAGCTGGAATTTTGGATGACTACAGGTCTCTCATATGTGACGGCGCCTTCTCCCAACAGTAATTGTAAGATCTCTCCACATATGATCAATGGGATTTAGAGCCGGACTCATTGCTGCCACTTCAGAACTCTCCAGCGTTTTGTTTCAATCCATTTCTGGAGGCTCCTTGAATTATGTTTAGGGCCAGTGTCCTGCTGGAAGACCGAAGACCTAGGACACAAACCCAGCTTTCTGACACCGGACACTGCCTTGTGACCCAAAATCCATTGGCAATCTGCAGAATTCTTGATGACTTGAACACAGTCAAGGCACCCAGTGCCAGAGGCAACAAAACAACCCCAAAACATCTTTGAACCTCCACCATATTTGACTGTAGGTAATGTGTTCTTTTCCTTGTAGGCCGCATTCTGTTTTCCGCAAACAGTAGAATGATGTGTTTTACCAAAAAGCTCTATCTTGGTCTCATCTGTCCACAAGACACTTTCCCAGAAGGATTTTGGCTTACTCACGTCCATTTGTTAAGCTGCAGTCTTGCTTTTTTATGTTTCTGTGTCAGCAGTGGGGTCCTCCAGAGTCTCCTGCCATAGTGTTTGTAATGTCGAGTCCCTACATACTTCCTCTACCCAATCTCGGCAGGAGCGCCATTATGCTCCCCGCCTCGGCTGCCCAGCCATAACGTCTGCTCTGGCTCCTGCATCCCAGGGCCTACACATGCCACGCAGGTCTCCTGGCAGGATGCTTGGGGTGTGTCCGCTCCCTGACACTTACAGAGCCAGTGCATGCACACCTGATGTGTCAATAGCTGGGAGGCACTTAGTACTTAAGGCACCTTCACCTGTTGGAGGGTGCCTGAGGAACTTTAGTACATTGCCAGTTTGTACTTGTTTTCTTGATATTAGGTCCTTAAGTCCATCCTGCCTTAACCTGTACCTGTTCCTGTATCTGACCTGCCAGTACCTAGTCCCTAGCTTGATACTGCTTAGTCAGGTCTTGTCCTGTATGTAGAATGCAACTCTGTCTACACCTGTATCAGTATCCAATTAGGGTATCCTTGAGGTCAGCTGCTACAGTTCAGGACACTACCCTGGATTAGTACCTGGCAGCTACCTGTGGAGCTCAAGCCTGACCTCAACATCAATGACTCTAATGAAAACCATGTAGCAGCAAAGTTACACCCCTCCAGGACAAGCCCAGCCCATGGCGCAGTGGGTCCAGGATCCGACAGCATTTCATTTCATTCAAATGTGGATGGACAGTTTGCACTGACACTTGGGTTGGGGCTACTTATCCACCATTCGGACTATCCTGCGCTGCAACCTTTCATCAATTTTTCTTTGCCATCCACGTCCGAAGAGATTAGCTACAGTTCCATGAGCTGTAAACTTCCTCATTATGTTGCACACCGTGGACAAAGGAACATTAAGATCTCTGGAGATGGACTCTTGAGATTGTTGATTCTTTTCAACAATTTTGGTTCCCAAGTCCTCAGACTGTTCTCTTCTCCTCTTTCTGTTCTCCATGCTGATTAGTGAGGCACACACAGACACACAATGCAAAGATTGAGCCAACTTTCCCCCTTTTTAGCTGGATTCAGGTGCGATTTTCATATTGACTACACCTGTTACTTGCCACAGGTGAGTGTGACCGAGCATCACATGCTTGAAATAAAGTTGTTTACCCACAATTTTGGAAAGATGCCAACAATTTTGAAATACTTCATTTTCTGGAACAATTACAAGGGTGCCAACACTTTTGAACATGGCTGTATGTGTGTATATATATATATATATATATATATATATATATATATATATATATATATATATATATATTTTTTTTTTTTTTTTTTTTAATGGCTGAAATACAAAAATTGCGTTATTTTATCTACTTTTTCCCCCTTTTTTCGATACATTACATAGCAAAGTGAATGGTGTCATTCAAAGCTCGTCCTATGAAAAACAATCCCTTGAAAAAAAAATTAGGGCTCTTGGAAGTAAAAAAGAAAGCGCAAAACTTGGAAAATTTTCAGGAAGTGATCATTTTTGCGTCATTTTTGTTTTTTGTACCTTAGTGTTACTATTCGTCAGATTACCCCAAAATGTAATTGGGACGGAGGTTTTTCCTTATGGGGCACAAGCGAGTTGGAAGAGGATTCTCTTGGATTCAATGACTGGTCGGGTTGTAGACAGTTTGCAGCGTTCTCAGCACATCCCTGATTTACGGATAATTTTCCATTTGTGATATTATGTGACGGGATGATATAATAGCCGCCATTTGTTACACTTGTGCTCAGTTTTATTATGGACCCATTTAACATCATAAACCATTTTTTTCCCCCAAGGACGTGCCCATCAAAGAGTGCGGAGTGAAAAAGTGGAAAACGCTGAGAATCCAGAAAAATATCGGGAGGATTATTGCATCTAATGGACAAAGTGGTGTAATATCAGTCCGGGTCTAATGCATCCATCGCTCCAGCAAATGCACCGCCGCAATAACTCACAGCTTAAATCTCCATAAAATGCGAAGTTTAGACTTTACGGTGCTCATCTTTTCCCGATTAGGAGGTATATTATGTCATTTACTCCACTCACATCCAAAGAGGAACGTTTGTTTTGAGCGCTACTTGGGATTTTTCTATGGATAATCTGAACTCTCTATTCGGCGTACTGCCATCCGAGCACTCACAACGCACCGGTAAGAGAAAATACGACAACATTTTCTATACAGCTTTGGATGTGACTAGAGTACAGGGAATCTAATTTTGTACGATTCTCATGTGAAAATTTTAAAGGTGGCAAAATTGGACTTCAAAAGTGAAGTACTCCTTTAAAGAAGTAGCAACGATTAAAAGAACATGGCGGATTTAAAAAAAAAAAAAAAAAAAAAAAAAGAATCCCTCCCGCACAAAATAATAATAAAAAAAATAAATGAACCAAAGAAGTAAAAATAAAAAAAATTAACAAATGGGAAATGAACAAAAGAAAAATACAAACAAAAAATGGAAAAATTAAACAAAAAGACCCAAAGAAGGAACAATACAAAAAAAAAATAAAGAAACAAAAAAGAACCAAAGAAAAGAAAAATTCAAAAATAAAATAAAAGAATCGAAGAAGGAAAAATACAAAAAAAAAGAACCAAGGAAGGAAAAATAAAAAAAAATATATAAAAAGAACCAAAGAAGGAATAATAAAAAAATAAATAAAAAAAAGAACCAAAGAAGGAAAAATGCAAAAATAAAATAAAAGAACAAAAGAAGAAAAAAATACAAAAATAAATAAAAAAGAACCAAAGAAGGAAAAATGCAAAAATAAAATAGAAGAACTAAAGAAGAGAAAATACAAAAAAGAATCAAAGAAGGAAAAATGCAAAAATAAATAAAAAAAAGAACCAAAGAAGGAAAAATGCAAAAAATAAAATAAAAGAATCAAAGAAGAAAAAATACAAAAATAAAAAAAGAACCAAAGAAGGAAAAATACAATCAGTAAAACAAAGAAATCAACAAAAAAAGAAAAGCGCCCTACCCATATCCAAAATACAAAAATAAAATAAAAGAACCAAAGAAGGAAAAATACAAAATAAATAAAAAAAAACAAAGAAGATAAAATACAGAAATAAACAGAAAAAGAACCAAAAAAGAAAAAACACAAAATCACTAAAACAAAAAAAAAAACAACAAAAAAGAGAAGCTCCCTACCCATATCCTAAGGTTATGCACGATATTGCTGATCAGTCCCACTGACTTCAATGATGTCGAGCAGCAGTACTAGACACAGCCTGAGGTCAGGGATGGCGCTATCTCTGAAAAATAGCAGCCATGTTTTTAGAATACTGTACAATCCCCTTAAAAGGGTCGGTCGTCTCTGATAGTTTTTAGTAAATAATTGTATTCCCCAAATTCTTGGAACCCTTCGTTGGTGGCGTTCCTCTGTTCTTCTCCTTGGAAATGAATTCAGAATTTGGCTACTGGAAGTCACCAGTTGGGGGCGAGTAATTGCAGAGTCTGACATTGACCAATCAGTGCTGACTTTGACAAGGAGAAGAGTAACACTCAGTTATTGGTTCCATTTCCCGGAGGAGCAACAGAGGAACATCCCAGGGCAGAACCCCTAGGAAAGACTTATTAACAGGAGATATCTCCATGACCTTCATTATCTTCATTCCCTTCATCCCCAACTAATAAACAGAGCGCGCCGACATCAGCCATCAATATACGCCCCCATCCGACTAATCAGAGTCACTTGTTCGTTATCATTCTGCCCCTCCCCAACAAATTCTCCATAACGAGTAATGATGAATCCAATTAATTAGAATTAAATGTGGAGGAAACATTGACAGGAGCCGTCGATTAGGTCAGTGACTACTCATAATGTATCAACCATCATCAAAGTTTGAAAAACGTGGAAGTTCCGCGATCAATGCTGACAGGTTCAAGCTGCCTGCAGCGCTCCCGCAGGGAAGATGAGGTATTACACTGCTCTAAAAAAAAATGAATGGACATTTATTTTAGGTTACTCTATTCATTTCCAAAGTCTCCTTTATTTTTTTTTTTTAGAGATTGATCTGTAAGCAACAGAATTGCGAATGCAGCTTTAGATGTGACTAGAGCATAAGCAATGTAGCAATATTGAGAATCTTGGCAATTTTTCATTCATTTCTTTTTTTTCCTGTGTCATCACAATGTCGGGTCAATAGGAAGAGTTGACGTCGTGGTTTGTAACCAAACAAACACAATCCCATTATGTTACGGCCGCAGCTGCGACGTCGAAATCCGGAATCAAGTTAAAACAACAAATTGAAAAAAAAACAAAACAAAACAAAAAAAAACAGAGCGTCTGTATAAAAGACGGGTGGGTGGTGACCCCGCAGCTGTTCTCCTCGGTGGGCATTACTGCTATTGTTGTCGGATGGAAGCAAAATCACAATATTCATTCACGCCAAGGACAATGGTAAGAGCGAAGATTTTTTATAAAAATGATCCAAAAAAAAAATGCTGAAATGACAAAAATCACACGAACATTCCATAAGTGATGGATACAAATGGCGCAGAATGGATCCAAGTCAACGCCGTCCATTGAGGTCCATCATGAGGTCCATCATGACTATACATGGTACCAACCTTGGGTCACAGTAGTCACCCTGGTCTAATGCCAGGTTCTCCTCCAGGCCACTGGGTGGCGCTAAATAGGCAATTTTTTAAAATTTGCTACATTCAGTTATGTGGAAGTCCAAGGAACCTTACGAAATCTACTGGGAAAGGTTAGCTTAGATATCTCCTGGGAGGTGACCATTGTACCTGGACCATAAAGCTATACTGGTGTAGAAGAGGAAACCAGTAGGACATATGGTAATGAGGGGTACTGGTAAAACGTTGCACCCATGGCCAGAAGCTACAAGTCGCGTCTCCATAAGACATTTCCCCACCATTTTTGTGGTGCACAAGAGCAAACGTCCACCTGGCAACCATTTTTTGGGACCAATTGTCAGACTAGTGAAGAACAAGAACTTAAAGGAGTTATCCAAGATTCTAAGAACGTGGGCTAAAAAAAATAAATACAAATCAATGCTTCAGCGCTGTTGCTCCAGTGGTCCTCTCCAGTCCGATGACGCCAACCACATCATTCACATGACCATTGCTGGAAGTCAGTGGTGATACGTGCTCGCAGGCCATGTGATCACCGAGGGCAGTGATTGGTTGTAGTAAATCATGCAAAGGACGGGTGAAGACCACTGGAGCAACGGCATTGAAGCAACAGAGGATTAGAAAGGCAAATTCGGGTTATTTTTACAATTTATCTCATCGACTACTCTTAAAATCCTGGACAACCCCTTTGAGATTTAGCGAGTATATAAACTGGTCATACAAGCGAGATGAAGTGTGAACCCCGCCATTTTAGAAGGTTTCACTCTCCGTTGATGGCAGTTGTTACAGGAAAAAAAAAGACATGCTATTTCGACATGCCCAATCTTTCAAGTTCAAGAAAGAAAGAATGTCATGATCCAGTCCGGGGTTTGTTCCTGATTATTTTCTCCCCGGGATGGTCATGCGGGGGTTACTCTTCCTTGCCTCGTTTTGGGATCTGTCTGGCTATTTCAGTCCGCTGTTACCTGCAAGCAGTGTCAGTTGTAGTTCCTGTCTCTGGCATGAGCAGCTGACCCCGTTATACCCTGACTTGTCCTCTGCCCGTTTACCTAGGTCCCGTTCCTGTTTTCCCCTGTGACTTCACTCGTTGTAGTACTCGCTCTCTGTGTTGTGACCTCTTGGTATTTGACTCGGCTTGTCCCCTGACCTGTTTCATTGTCTTCCCTCTCTGACTTTCCTGCTCCCGACCGGCTCTGACTTCTTTGGCTTGTTTCTGACCACGTGTATTGATGTGACCTCTGGTACTTCGTTCCCTCTCTGTTGCTGACCCGGCTTTTCTGACTACTCTTCTGCCACCTAGTGGCTCCTGCCTGCTGCTCTGTTATGTCTCTGCGAGTGCACCTATTTTCCTTCACCCGCACCCCCTAGTGGAGGTTTTGTTCTACTGTGCTGCAGCAGGCATTACAGAATTGGGCATATGTGATTTCAGAATTACCCGATCTTGCAAGCTGAAGAGATATAAAGAAGGATCGGGCATAAGCGATTCCGACATGTCCAATCCTCCAAGCTCAAGAGACATAAAGAAGGATTGGGCATATGGAATTTGAACATGACCGATCTTTCAAGCTCAAGATACATAAAGAAGGATTGGGCATAAGCGATTTCGACATGTCCAATCGATTCCGACATGTCCAGTCCTCCAAGCTCAAGAGACATAAAGAAGGATTGGGCATATGTGATTGCAACATGCTCAATCCTCCAAGCTCAAGAGAGATTAAAAAAGATTGGGCATATGGAATTTCAACATGTCCGATCCTTCAAGTTCAAGAGAGATAAAGAAGAATAGGGCATATGTGATTGCAACACGCCTGATCCTGTAACCTTAAGAGAGATCAAAAAGGATTGGGCATATGGAATCTCAACATGCCTGATCCTTCAAGCTGAAGAGAGATAAGCAGCTGCCAGAGATGCCGGGCAGCTGCTTATTCTCCTATGGAGAACAGATACTCGTTCGACACCCACAGTAACATCTTCGGAGACCTATAGGGATTATTCCGGGCAGCAGTAATTATAGCATTCCTATAGGAAAGTGTTCGCAGCGCATTAAGGAGCAGAAGATGGAGATATCTCCTCGGGGCAGTGACAGCGGCAGGGAAGGTGTCTGCACTCACCTGAGAGTGACGTTATCCCCTTGACAGGCTGTGTAATTACCATCTGGAGGGACAAACTCCGAGCATTCAACCAGGAGAACTAGGCAGGGGAGATAAGAGAGCAAAGGAGAGGGGGCAGCAGAGCCGGAGGCCAGGTGTAGAGGAGGAGGCAGATAGCAGAGGAGGAACATGGAATGAGATGTGCATGGAGCAGCAGATAAAGAGGAGCAGATAGGAGGGAATGAGAAGAGGCAGGAATGGGGGGTCATGGAGGGAGCGAGAGGGGAGGACGGAAGATAGGAAGGGTGAGGAAAAGAAGAAAGGGGCAGAGGGGAAAAAGAGAGAGAGATAAAACCATTAATAATCCACAATATAATCAGGCAGATCACGACAGTGGAGACAGGATTAGAAAAACATTTGGCAACAGCGCCGCACCTGCCCACAGGTCACACCTGGTACTGCAGCTCAGCTCTTCACCTGCAATACCATGCACTACCTGTAGACAGGGGTGGCGCTGTTTTTGTCACATTTACTGCATATATACAACATTTCAGGTCTCAATAGTAGAAGAATTTGCTTTATTTCTCTTGCACTGATCTCCTGCTTCGTCTTACACTCCAGAGCTGTTTTCACAGTTTTTCTGTTTTCTTATAAAATCTCAGGCCAACCCCTGCTGGTTCTAGGTCTGTAGCGTTTAGGGCGCTGCGTAAGACTACGTTCCTCACCGAAGTGCAACATATTTTATAAGTTCAGGTAAGATGAGGGACAGTATTTTAGAAAAAATAGGAATATCTCATTTGCCATTTTAGCCTAAATAATACCATCATATAGTGTCCAGTCAGTACTGCAATATACAGTAGAAATAATACCACCATATACTGCAACTATACAGCCCAAATAATACCATATTCTGCCCAAATATTACTGTGTCTAAATAATGCCACTATCTAGTGACAAGACAATACTGCAGTATACAGCACAAATAATACCGCCATCTAGTGTCAAAACTATACAACAGTTTACAGTACAAATACCATCTAGTGCCAGAACTATATATGACTGTATACAATACAAATACCGCCATCTGGTGTCAGGATTATACAACTCTATACAGTACAAACACCATGTAGTGTCAGAACTATGTATCAACGTATACAGTACAAATAATACCACCATCTATTGTCAAGATAATACGTAATACCGCCATTTACTGCCAGAACTATATGACTGTATACAGTGCAAATAATACCATCATCTAGAGACAGAACTATATGACTGTATACAGTATAAATAATAGCGCTATTTAGTGCCAGAACTATAACTGTATGCAGTGCAAATAATATCACCATCTAGTGCCAGAACTATTCGACTGTATCCAGTACAAATAATACTGCCATCTAGTGCCAGAACAATACCACTGTATACAGTGACAAGATAATACTGCAGAATACAGTACAAATAATACCGCCATCTAGTGCCAAGATAATACTGCAGCATAAAGTATGAATAATACCGCCATCTAGTGCTAAGAAAATACTGCAGAATACAGTTCGAATAATACCGCCATCTAGTGCCAAGATAATACTGCAGAATACAATACGAATACCACCATCTAGTTCCAAGATAATACTGCAGAATACAATACGAATAATACCGCCATCTAGTGCCAAGATAATACTGCAGAATACAATTCGAATAATACCACCATCTAGTGCCAAGATAATACTGCAGAATACAATACGAATACCACCATCTAGTTCCAAGATAATACTGCAGAATACAATACGAATAATACCGCCATCTAGTGCCAAGATAATACTGCAGAATACAATACGAATAATACCGCCATCTAGTGCTAAGAAAATACTGCAGCATACAATACGAATAATACCGCCATCTAGTGCCAAGATAATACTGCAGAATACAATACGCATAATGCCGCCATCTAGTGCCAAGATAATACTGCAGAATACAATACGAATAATACTGCCATCTAGTGCCAAGATAATACTGCAGAATACAATACGAATAATACCGCCATCTAGTGCTAAGAAAATACTGCAGCATGCAATACGAATAACACCACCATCTAGTGCCAAGATAATACTGCAGAATACAATACGAATAATACCACCATCTAGTGCCAAGATAATACTGCAGAATACAATATGAATAATACTGCCATCTAGTGCCAAGATAATACTGCAGAATACAATACGAATAATACCGCCATCTAGTGCTAAGAAAATACTGCAGCATACAATACGAATAATACCGACATCTAGTGCAAAGATAATACTGCAGAATACAATACGAATAATACTGCCATCTAATGCCAAGATAATACTGCAGAATACAATACGAATAATACCGCCATCTAGTGCAAAGATAATACTGCAGAATACAATACGAATAATACTGCCATCTAGTGCCAAGATAATACTGCAGCATACGATACGAATAATACCATCATCTAGTGCCAAGATAATACTGCAGCATACAATACGAATAATACTGCCATCTAGTGCCAAGATAATACTGCAGCATACAATATGAATAATACCGCCATCTAGTGCTAAGAAAATACTGCAGAATACAATATGAATAATACCTCCATATAGTGCCAAGATAATACTGCAGAATACAATGCGAATAATACCGTCATCTAGTGCCAAGATAATACTGCAGAATACAATACGAATAATACTGCCATCTAGTGCCAAGATAATACTGCAGCATACAATACAAATAATACCACCATCTAGTGCTAAGAAAATACTGCAGAATACAATACGAAAAATAATGCCATCTAGTGCCAAGATAATACTGCAGAATGCAATACGAATAATACCACCATCTAGTGCCAAGATAATACTGCAGAATACAATACGAATAATACCACCATCTAGTGCCAAGATAATAGTGCAGAATACAATACGAATAATACCGCCATCTAGTGCAAAGAAAATACTGCAGCATACAATACGAATAATACCGCCATCTAGTGCCAAGATAATACTGCAGAATACAATACGAATAATACCGCCATCTAGTGCCAAGATAATACTGCAGCATACAATACAAATAATACCGCCATCTAGTGCTAAGAAAATACTGCAGAATACAATACGAATAATACCGCCATCTAGTGCCAAGATAATACTGCAGCATACAATACAAATAATACCGCCATCTAGTGCAAAGAAAATACTGCAGCATACAATACGAATAATACCGCCATCTAGTGCCAAGATAATACTGCAGAATACAATACGAATAATACTGCCATCTAGTGCCAAGATAATACTGCAGCATACAATACAAATAATACCACCATCTAGTGCTAAGAAAATACTGCAGAATACAATACGAAAAATAATGCCATCTAGTGCCAAGATAATACTGCAGAATGCAATACGAATAATACCACCATCTAGTGCCAAGATAATACTGCAGAATACAATACGAATAATACCACCATCTAGTGCCAAGATAATAGTGCAGAATACAATACGAATAATACCGCCATCTAGTGCCAAGATAATACTGCAGAATACAGTACGAATAATACCGCCATCTGGTGCCAAGATAATACTGCAGAATACAGTACGAATAATACCTCCTTGTGCTGCAAAGACGAAAATTATATTTAAAATAAAAATATTAGCATACCATGCCCAATTAATACCGCCATTATTGATTTGTATATATTTTTCCTTGCATTAATTGTTATTGTTTATAAGCGGTCCGTGATGTATTTTCACACTGAGCCCTTGTACCAGCGCCAGGTGGCGGTGGATGCGGGAGGCGCAGACATGTGCCTGATGAATGTCCTACAAATTGCTGCATTTCTCATCGTATGGATGGAAGGCCGGAGACGGGAACATGGACCTGCCAGGACAGCAATGGAGACTGCGGCCCCTGCGCCAACCCCACCGCTGAGAACGCGGGAGCCTACTACAGGGTCTCCTACAGCCGCAGAATAGACGTGTATATATATACTAGCTGAAGAGCCCGGCGTTGCCTGGGCATAGTAAATATCTGTGGTTAGTTATAGCACCTCACTTCTCTTATTTTCCCATCACGCCTCTCATTTTCCCAATCACATTTTTCATTTTCTCCCTCACATCTCTCATTTTCTCCCTCACTCCTCTCATTCCCCCCTAACACTTGTCATTTCAACCTCACATCTGTCATTTTCTGATCACCCCACTATTTTTCCTCACTCCTCTCATTTTGCACTCACACCTTTTCATTTTCACCTCACACCTCTCATTTTCACCTCATCACCTCAGTATATACATGTTTGTCATCTCCCTTATATATAGTATACATCTGTATGTCATCTCCTGTATATAGTATATACCTGTATGTCATCTCCCCTGTATATAGTACAGTGGGGCAAAAAAGTATTTAGTCAGTCAGCAATAGTGCAAGTTCCACCACTTAAAAAGATGAGAGGCGTCTGTAATTTACATCATAGGTAGACCTCAACTATGGGAGACAAACTGAGAACAAAAAAATCCAGAAAATCACATTGTCTGTTTTTTTAACATTTTATTTGCATATTATGGTGGAAAATAAGTATTTGGTCAGAAACAAAATTTCATCTCAATACTTTGTAATATATCCTTTGTTGGCAATGACAGAGGTCAAACGTTTTCTGTAAGTCTTCACAAGGTTGCCACACACTGTTGATGGTATGTTGGCCCATTCCTCCATGCAGATCTCCTCTAGAGCAGTGATGTTTTTGGCTTTTCGCTTGGCAACACAGACTTTCAACTCCCTCCAAAGGTTTTCTATAGGGTTGAGATCTGGAGACTGGCTAGGCAACTCCAGGACCTTGAAATGCTTCTTACGAAGCCACTCCTTCGTTGCCCTGGCGGTGTGCTTTGGATCATTGTCATGTTGAAAGACCCAGCCACGTTTCATCTTCAATGCCCTTGCTGATGGAAGGAGGTTTGCACTCAAAATCTCACGATACATGGCCCCATTCATTCTTTCATGTACCCGGATCAGTCGTCCTGGCCCCTTTGCAGAGAAACAGCTCCAAAGCATGATGTTTCCACCACCATGCTTTACAGTAGGTATGGTGTTTGATGGATGCAACTCAGTATTCTTTTTCCTCCAAACACGACAAGTTGTGTTTCTACCAAACAGTTCCAGTTTGGTTTCATCAGACCATAGGACATTCTCCCAAAACTCCTCTGGATCATCCAAATGCTCTCTAGCAAACTTCAGACGGGCCCAGACATGTACTGGCTTAAGCAGTGGGACACGTCTGGCACTGCAGGATCTGAGTCCATGGTGGCGTAGTGTGTTACTTATGGTAGGCCTTGTTACATTGGTCCCAGCTCTCTGCAGTTCATTCACTAGGTCCCCCCGCGTGGTTCTGGGATTTTTGCTCACCGTTCTTGTGATCATTCTGACCCCACGGGGTGGGATTTTGCGTGGAGCCCCAGATCGAGGGAGATTATCAGTGGTCTTGTATGTCTTCCATTTTCTAATTATTGCTCCCACTGTTGATTTCTTCACTCCAAGCTGGTTGGCTATTGCAGATTCAGTCTTCCCAGCCTGGTGCAGGGCTACAATTTTGTTTCTGGTGTCCTTTGACAGCTCTTTGGTCTTCACCATAGTGGAGTTTGGAGTCAGACTGTTTGAGGGTGTGCACAGGTGTCTTTTTATACTGATAACAAGTTTAAACAGGTGCCATTACTACAGGTAATGAGTGGAGGAAAGAGGAGACTCTTAAAGAAGAAGTTACAGGTCTGTAAGAGCCAGAAATCTTGATTGTTTGTTTCTGACCAAATACTTATTTTCCACCATAATATGCAAATAAAATGTTAAAAAAACAGACAATGTGATTTTCTGGATTTTTTGTTCTCAGTTTGTCTCCCATAGTTGAGGTCTACCTATGATGTAAATTACAGACGCCTCTCATCTTTTTAAGTGGTGGAACTTGCACTATTGCTGACTGACTAAATACTTTTTTGCCCCACTGTATATACCTGCTGTGTGTCATCTCCCCTATATATAGTATATACCTGAATGTCATCTCCTTCTATATATAGTATATACCTGTATGTCATCTCCTCCTGTATATAGTATATACCTGTGTGTCATCTACCCTGTATATAGTATATATCTGTATGTCATCTCCTCCTGTATATAGTAAGAAATAAAGAACCACATAAAACTATGGGGCAACATGATACTACAAGATATCCTTATTGCGTACACAACCCATAGTATGTCCCAGGACATATACGGACACACTGCAATTCCACAGGAAAACACCCAAAACACACTACAGTGAAATAAAGTCCACAGGGTAAACTACAATATATAATGCAAAACTTTATTAGAAAATAGTACAGATAAATGAACAGAACACACGACTAAAAAGTGACAAATCCTCCTACAGAAAAACCGGCGGCTAGAGAGCACGTGAGAACCCTGGGAGACATCCCATAATGACAAGCAACAATAAATATATAGGGGTCATAATGCACAGTGGCAAAAGTCTCCAGCAACGTACCTTACAATATAACAGGGACACACGCACTCTCCCGCCCTCCCCGACGCGCGTTTCGGAAGTGTAGACTTCCTTCCTCAGGGGGCATGGGTAAGGAGGCATAAGCACGAATAAATAGGGTCCTGGGCCGGAAGCGTGCGCCGGACGGCTGGACAGGCACCGCCCACCCCAAGTGGCCGCGCACAACCGCCGACGTCAGATCACATGGAATCACATGTGACCGAGACATCAGACAGCGGGCGGAGCCAAAGGGGAGGGCCGGGCACAAGTCAGCCCCACAGCGCACACCGACGGCCATATTGATATAGGGCACCTGCCAGGCAGGGATGCAGCTGCAACCTAGATAGAATAAGTATAGCAGCCGCAACAATAAAGGGGGCCAGAGGTGCCGATGCATGTCGGCCAACAGGCGCATTCCCCCCGGGCACACGCCGGCACCGCTACCCACCGCAGACGCCGGGTCACATGGGGCCCCATGTGACCACCGCGTCAGACAATGGGCGGAGCCAACGGGCACAGAAGAAAGCACCCCACGGCAGACACGCAGCGGCAACCACTGGAACGATGGATGCCCACCTAAATAAATGTACCACAAAAGAGGTAATGGTGCAAACAGATAGAAAATAAAATGCAGGCATCAACATTACGTAATTAATGTGCCAGTGCCATATAACGGATAAAATATAAATACGCCAGCATAGTATGGTATATAGATATAAACATAAATATCATGCCAGCACTACAATATTACGTCATAAGTGGAATAGATATCAGAATATGTAAAGACCGCAGCATAAATACCATTACAACGTAAATATGTGTATTCAATACAATCCATACATACATATTGCAGCAAAACAAGAATATGTTACAGCAAATACACCCTGCCTAGCAACGACACATAATCCATATAAGACAGCCAGGAACCACATTCGGAACAAATCCAGCATATAGACGTCCGTAGATGACATAACTTCGGCCACTCCTTTCCCATCATGTGTACAGCATATACGACAACGCAACTTAGTCACTAAGAAGTAAAATAAAGAGAAAAATAGAGTTAAAAACAAAATTAAAAACAATGTATAGGGGGGATCCACACTCATTGGTACACATCACCCAGGGGACTCCAGAAATAGGGCGAAAGACAGGCACTCATTAAGGCCGAATGGATGGACCGTATTCAGGGTCCAAATCCACCTTGTCTCCAGCCTCGCCAGTCGTCCAGATAAATCACCACCCCTAATGTTGATTTTCAGGGCATCAATACCACGTACCCTTAACAGGGTACTATCACAATTGTGTTGATTTTTAAAATGCCGTGGTATCGTCTTGAGGGTGGAGGTGTCCGCGTGGCCGGCCGCCGCCTGGATGCCCAACACGTGCTCCCTCGTGCGTACCTTGAGTTGGCGCGTTGTTAGTCCAACATAAATAAGGCCGCACGGGCACGTGGCATAATATATTACGTATCTCATGGTACACATAATACGTCGGCGAATCTCGAAGGACTTTGTACCATCAAAATTGGAAAACCTGTTACACCGATCAATATTAGGGCAGGCGATGCACCCACCACACGGAACACATCCACCACTCTTTTTAAATCTATCCAAAAATGTGGGTAACGGGCGTTCAGGATAGTGGCTGGAGACAAGGTGGTCCCTCAAATTCCTAGCCCGCCTAAAAGACATATAGGGTCTAGGTGGTAGAAATTTTTTCAAAACCGGGTCTACCCTAAGGATTGGCCATGCCCGTTCCAGAATGGCACGAACCCTATTGGACTGCGAGCTAAATGTTGTAACAAACCTCACCTGGTCATCCGTCTTAGATTTACTATTATGTTTATATAATAGGTCATTTCTAGAAGCATACTTAGCTCGATGGTAGGCAGTCTTTACTACCCTACGACTATACCCGCGTGCAATAAAATGTTGTCTCAATTCATCCGCCCTAGACTCGAAGTCCACATCCGAGGAACAAATCCGCCGTAGCCGCAGGAATTGACCAATCGGCACGGAACGGATCATGTGCCCAGGATGTCCCGATGAGGCAAATAGCAAGGTATTAGTCGATGTCTCTTTCCTATAGATGTCGGTTTGCAGGACACCACAATGGTCCCGCTTAATAGTGACATCTAGGAAATCCAATGACACATCACTCTGGCAAAACGTCAGATGTATATTCAGGTCATTGTTGTTTAAAGTACAGATAAGCTGCCCAAGGTCGACGGGCGTGCCCTGCCAGATGAAGAAGATGTCGTCGATGTACCGCGTCCAAAACGGGACGCGGTCCATCAACCCCTGTTCATCCGACAGGAAGAGGTCCCTCTCCCACAGCCCCAGGAAGAGGCCAGCATAGGCCGGCGCAAAGGCCGCCCCCATGGCGGTCCCCCGGAGCTGTAGGTAGAAGGACCCCTTAAACACAAAAAAATTGTGCGTGAGGGTGAACTCCAATAGTTCCAGCAGAAGGTCCCTCAGATCCATAGACAATGAAGATGTACCCAAAAAGAACCGCACGGCCGCAATGCCATCAGTATGTTTAATATTGGTGTAGAGGGACTCAACATCTGCTGAAACCAGAAGAGTATCACCCCCCAAACACAACCCGTCGACCCTGCGCAGCAAATCACCAGTATCCTTAAGGAAGGACGGGAGGCCCGAGACGAGAGGTTGGAGGTGAAAGTCAATCCATTTATTAACATGCTCTAGGAAGTTCCCCCTGCCAGAAATGATTGGTCTACCAGGTGGTGAGGAGATGTTCTTATGTATCTTAGGAAGGAGATACAAGGTTGGGATAGTCGGCTCGCGAACCGCAAGTGCCAATGCCGTCCGGCGCACGCTTCCGGCCCAGGACCCTATTTATTCGTGCTTATGCCTCCTTACCCATGCCCCCTGAGGAAGGAAGTCTATACTTCCGAAACGCTCGTCGAGGAGGGCGGGAGAGTGCGTGTGTCCCTGTTATATTGTAAGGTAGGTTGCTGGAGACTTTTGCCACTGTGCATTATGACCCCTATATATTTATTGTTGCTTGTCATTATGGGATGTCTCCCAGGGTTCTCACGTGCTCTCTAGCCGCCGGTTTTTCTGTAGGAGGATTTGTCACTTTTTAGTCGTGTGTTCTGTTCATTTATCTGTACTATTTTCTAATAAAGTTTTGCATTATATATTGTAGTTTACCCTGTGGACTTTATTTCACTGTAGTGTGTTTTGGGTGTTTTCCTGTATATAGTATATACCTGCATGTCATCTTCTATATATAGCATATACCTGTATGTCATCTCCTCCTGTATATAGTATATACCTGTGTGTCATCTCCCCTGTATATATTTCTGAGTGTCATCTCCTCCTGCATATAGTATATACCTGCATGTCATCTTCTATATATAGCATATACCTGTATGTCATCTCCTCCTGTATATAGTATATACCTGTACGTCATCTCCTCCTGTATATATATGTACCTATATGTCATCTCCTCCTCTATATAGTATATACCTGTGTGTCATCTCATTTGTATATTGTATATATCTGTGTGTCATCTCCCCTGTATATAGTATATATCTGTGTGTCATATCCTCCTGTATATAGTATATACCTGTGTGTCATCTCCTCCTGTATATAGTATATATCTGTGTGTCATCTCCTCCTGTATTAGACCGCATTCACACATTATTTGCTCAGTATTTTTACCTCAGTATTTGTAAGCTAAATTGGCAGCCTGATAAATCCCCAGCCAACAGGAAGCCCTCCCCCTGGCAGTATATATTAGCTCACACATACACATAATAGACAGGTCATGTGACTGACAGCTGCTGTATTTCCTATATGGTACATTTGTTGCTCTTGTAGTTTGTCTGCTTATTAATCAGATTTTTATTTTTGAAGGATAATACCAGACTTGTGTGTGTTTTAGGGCGAGTTTCGTTTGTCAAGTTGTGTGTTGAGTTGCGTGTGGCGACATGCATGCAGCGACTTTTGTGAGATGAGTTTTGTGTGGCAACATGCGTGTAGCAACTTTTTGTGTGTCGAGTTGCATGTGACAGGTTAGTGTAGCAAGTTGTGTGCAGCAAGTTTTGCGCATGGCGAGTTTTGCGCATTGCGAGTATTATGTGTGGTGCCTTTTGAGTATGTGCAAGTTTTGTGTGAGGCAACTTTTGCATGTGTTGCAACTTTTGTGCATGTGGCAATTTTTCCGCGTGTGCAAGTTTTGCGTGTGGCGAGTTTTTCATGAGGAGAATTTTGCACTTGTGGCGAGTTTTGCAAGAGCCTAGTTTTTGCATGTGGCGAGTTCTGCGCGTGGCGAGTTTTGAGCGGCGACTTTTGTGTTTCGA